>NC_056742.1:147863829-148163829 GCF_019279795.1 Protopterus annectens
ATTGCAGTACTTTTGCATGGTCCTAAAATGTGTACAAGAGAGCCTATGATGTGAAAACAGCCCAAAGGTAAACTTAACCCACCAGTGCATAGATGCATTCTCTTTGAATGTGGGTTTCAATGCTGTTTCAGTGAATGCGAGCTTCAAAGGCAGACAAGCTTTAATGCTAAACCCGTTTTCTTCATTGTAAGACTATTGATTTGCTTAGCAAATGTCCCAGTGGTTCTAAAAAATTTTGAAATAAATGTAAATTACATCCAAATATCTTTACTCATCGTAGAAGTATAAAAAGTAAGCATACTGAGAGTTTTGAACAGTGTTTATGGCAACTGGGAAGAAATAGCCAAGTAATGGGACACTGGAATAGCTGTGTGTGGTGGGGCTCTGGGTTTGCACCCCACTGCAAAAAATCCTGTGGGCCTCCCTTGCACTCAGGTTAATAAGGTCAAGAAGCAATGCTGTGGCTGAAAATGGCCTCAGGACAACCCCACCTACACATACTTAAAATAAAGTAAGTATTACTTTGGGGGAATGCACAAACATTCCCAAGAGTAAATCTAATCTTCAAAAGATGGGCATGACTGTTACATAGCGAAAGGGATGCCTTCAGATGGGTTCATTTTTTCACCAATAAAACCACCATCTAGGCAAATCTTACTGTAGCACTGCTCTCAATGTGTTCTCAGGAATAAAACAAAAAGTAATAATCCATACCTAAACCATAACAAATGTTAGGACTACAGCTGGAAAATTGGTGCAGATGCAAAAAAATAAATAAACAAATAAAAGAAGAAGACTATGCACTGCTAGGTTTCCACCCTCTGCAACAGTTCTGGGTTTGACTTCATTTGCTTTTTGTGTAACTCTTCGCAAGTAACTTAACCAGAAATTGAACTTTAGTTGCCCCTGAAAAAAGGATGCTGGCCCTGTGGGCTTATGTGTAGCATTTTTAATTCACTCTCAAAACTGATAAAACAACTGGAATTTGATTAACAGCATTTTATCAAGAATAAAAAATTTTAACAAATTTCAAATGACTCATCAAATGTAAAAGAAAATAAACGTCTGGCACTATTTGCTTACAGTAATCAGCATTTCTCTGCCACAGAATCAGAATCAGAAGTTTTAGGAGAAAACAAATATTACAGCCCAAATCGCAGACAGCTGAGAGATATTATATAGCAAGTTACACAACTGCTAAAAGTGAATGCGGGCTGATGTTTGCAGAGAACAGTGCCAGTGTTCACCAACTGCAGCAAGCACTTCTTCTCGACAACATCCTGTCAAACACCCCATCTCTCAGAAACGGATTTTGGATATGATTACATGGACTAAAACAAAGACTAGAAAGGAATTGTATTCCACGGTGACAACTCCCATTGTTTTTGCCCAAGCAGTGCTGCAAGTCTATGCAGGCAGTGGCATCACTGGGTGTCCGGATGTATGAGCTGGGTGAGTAATGCACATGACCAGTAACAAAGTAACTACTGCGGTTGCGGTCCTAGATACAAACATGTGTTCCAAAGGAAGTCAGCGGTATATGACTAATAGCAAAACAACTGAGCTAATAAATACTCCTAGATACAAACGTATACAACAAATAAAATGAGCCTGCAGCATGACAACTGCCGCTATTTTCTTTTTTTAATAAAATGACTTAGTACAACTAGCGGCGAAATTGAAGTGTATTAACCCACCACCGAGTTCGCGCAGGTATGGGCGTGCCCGCCATGATTGACATGCGGGAGGGCGGGATTAACAATGGCAATGTACCGTGATTATCTCTGGACAGGTTACTTTGTTAAAGCTGGGATGACTAGCTACGAAGAAATCAAGTCCCGTGCATGTGAATATTAACGCTGGTCTTGAACTGTAAATAGGCTGCGGAGACTTAAAACCATTATTATTTCAACTACGCTTGGAGACGCCCGTATGAGTACATACTGTTCAGTCCGTGCTGTGGCATGTTGCTCTACACAATGACATGACATACTCACTTGATGTAAGGGCTCGCAGCAGCCAGAATGTTCTTCTGAACGGGTATCTCCTCTCCATCTACAACTAAAACTGCATCACAAAATAATGAGTCCTCCCGAAAAGAGCGCAGTGCCCGTAGTAGTTTGTTTGAGTGCTGTGGGTCAGTGTGGACCGACACTGACCCGCTGTCCGTGTCTGACATTATAAACCGGGATAAATTACATAGAAGTCACCACAAACTTTAACACAACATCCAGTGGTTGGAGTATAAAAGTAACAATAACTGCAGCTCAATAGTGGGCTCACTTCCCTACAGCCAACAACACAGCAATGTGGTGACTTGCCACTTACTCAAACAACGCAGCGTACTGTGTTCCTCACATCAGTCTGCTGCATGCGTTTACTCCACTATCTAAACAAACCGGTTTGCTATCATCGATGACGCATTTCTTATGCGACACACATCCTAAACTCCTTTTCCCATTTTTGCAGTTGGGGTTACAGTGACACTCATCAACCCAGGTTTATACCGCTGGATGGTTAGCCCTACCGCGGTACTTCATCCTTCCACACACAAAAAAACTAGGGCTAATGTAGAGTGTCCGAAACACCTGTACATGTCTTTGGAATGTGTAAGGAAACCGAAGCAAGAGTATTTGGACTGGAGGCAATCCAAACACGTATTGGGAGGACAGGTAGAGATTCCACATAAGAAGGCGTCCCAGTGGGAATCGAACCAGAGAACCTCTTGTTGTCAGGTGGCAAAATACTAACCACTGCGCAAAAAGCGTTTTAGTCTTCATGTTATGTAACATATCTTACTCGGGAAGGAGCGCATTTACACGTGGTTCCTATTTGATGTACATTTCTTTATGAGCAGCTGTAAGTAACTTTAAACCTGCTGTTGGTAACAGTCACGCCTGGATGATGCAACTCTGCGGATGGTGGGGCTGTTTGGGTCACCGGTATAATTTGCTTTGTTGGGCGAGACTGTGACGAAAATGTACGCCATACATAGCTCCCAACCTCTTGTCGCAAAAAAATCTGGACACAAAAATAATGGAGGGATGACGCTACAAAAAATAGGGACGCATTTTAAATGTTGCTCTTATAACCTTAGAGAGTTACTAGAATAAAAAAGTATTTTGTTACCAATTCATACCTCTCAACTGTCCCTGATTTTGACTCAAATTTTAGCTCTGTCCCACTTAATCCCTCCTAAAACTAGTGACTTTTGGAGGAAAGGTGGTGGATTACACTTAATGAATAATGACAATAATTAAGAGTTATAGACTTCTTTTACTTCAGAAAATGGGTATTAATTCATATGCTCTGATTCTGTCAATGTTTCAAGTTAATAGCACTAATATTTTAAGTGTCCCTGATTGTCCCTGATTTTTTTGTGACTTGTCCCTGATTCTGTTGAAATTTGTCCCCGATTGGTTGAGAGGTCTGGTTCCCATGAATTTTCTGAAGGATATGAAGTCTGAAACTGAAATACCTGTGATTATTTAGAAAAATCAATCCTCATTTGCCACCAAAATCCAGAAAAACACATATTTTATGAGAAACACACAAAAAAATATGAGACAAAAATCTGGACAGTTGAAAGGTATGAATACCTTAACAAACAAATCTATCAGAGTCATTTTGGCGTAGCGTTTTAGATGTCGAGTTAAAAAGTCGATAAGACACTGAATCACTGTTGTGATCAAAAAATTATGGCAAAACATATACATTCTTTATTTATCCAGAACTAGTTATATTCTTACTGTCCCTCATGTGGCACATTATATCGCATTAATCTACATTTCTTGCTCACATAGTATTTTGTTTAATATAACTTCTTCCACAGTTCTGTTCCTAAATAATTTAATCCACTCAACTGTCTTATCATTCCCAGTTACACAATACATAGCTTCAATTATCACAGACACCTCATTTTCTAAATGAGACTAGTCAATGTATATTATAATGGTATATACTCTACAGTTTTTAGCTGATAATGGTATTGTACAGATTGTGTACTTTCAGTTTACTCTTGCTATCTCTTACTAAATGTAATGTCATTGCTTGTATTCATAAGCTGAGTCTGAAACTGGTCACTTGTTGTTTGAAGTGGGTCAAATTGATTAATAAGTAGGTACAACTTATGCAAGTCCCACTGCACAGTCCTTTTTATTCTTATGATCTACAGACATTGAAAATCTGATCAAAGGCTGTTGAAAAGTACGCTTTTCCCAGTTAACTCCGGTCCGCTATTGATTGGCAGTAGAGTTTTACGTGCTGGCTTGCTGGGCCTAAACTGAGAATCGAACGGGCAACATCTAACTGTGAGGGGACAACGTTACCGCAGCACCACCACCGCAGTTGAAAAGTACTGTAGGTACATATGGCAAAAAGTCTGAATGCTAATTTTAAGAAAATGTTGCATACTGGATTTTATAACTTCTCCCACTTCCAATAGGATTGTGTGATACTACCATAGAGACACATATTTAAAAGCATAAGTACCAAAATGATGTAAAATATAATAAAAATATAACCTTCAAAGTCTCCTTTTAAGTGAACATTCGCACAAAGAAGGAAAATGTAACTGCTTTTGTAATACAGACTAAAGCAATATATTGCCCGATTTGTACAAATGTCCACATCATAAATATGAAAGCATTAATGCCTGTCTCTCAACAATCTACAAGTATATTATGTTTACAGAACTAAGTTATAAACAGTTCACTATTTTTTGGTTTATATTTAAGTGAAACATGCTCTATCAGGGTGCCAGAAGTCGTTGAAGGTGGGGGAGGGGCAGAGAGCAATAGGGGGACTTAGTGATTTAAAAAGGGCACATTTTTTAAAGGTATTTACTACCATTACAGGAGCACTGGTGTGGTGCAAGCTAAGTTTCATTAAGGGTAATTGCACATAAATGTCTTACAAAATTAGAAATTAAGCCAACCTGTGTTGATATGAGTTGGTACATGTTAAAGAAGCAATGAGAGTATTGTTAAATCAAGCATGCCATTCTGAAGTACGTTACCCTTTTCTGTACAACTTATCAGTGGAGAGGAATTAGCTCACAAAAGCACTTTATGCAGTACTTGACCTGCATAGAAAGAACTGCAACAGCTTTGTAAGCAGGGATGCAACGGATCAATTTCTGACCATAATACTGACAACATACCATACACTTTGTATTGTGCAGCTGTAAATATGCAAGCTACAGTAATGCTAAAGCTTGTGTACTTACTTCATAATAAAGTTTACAGTGGGCAGTCAGGACTGAGGTTGGAAACAGGCAAACATAAAGTCCTATCATATTTTACTTGGCATGCAGTAACAAAAGTGGGGGAAAATAAATATCATGTTTCTGAGTTTGGAAGAGCAGACACACACCATACACTGTTGCTGCCTAATTCTCCATTATATGTTTTCAGTCAAGTTACTATCTGCAATCTGTTGTTGTCTTTCGGCTTTTCCCGGTTAGGGGTCGCCACAGCGGAACTCCAGTCCGCTAATGATTGGCAGTAGATTTTGACGAACGCCAAGGTGCCAGCTCGACGTTCAACCTTCAATGAAGGCACGCCCATTTACACATGTCTTTCGAACTCCCACCCAACCGCGTGGAGGACATGCAGACTCCACACAGAAGGCACTCCCCACACTCCATCCGAGAATCAAACGGGAGAACCTCTTGCTGTGAGGCAACAATGCTACCGCTGCACCACCGTGGATGTAAGTTACTATCTGCAGTCTAAGAAGCAATAATGAAATAAAACGCAGCGCAAGCTTGTATACAAAAAAGTCAGCCATCATATATTGAGGTAAAAAGTGTCTTACCACAACTGCAAAACCTGGCAGGATAATACTACATCATACAAACTAGAAATGCAAATAAAAGGATTACATCTACGTATCACTTACCAGAAGAACTGCAAAACAAGTACTCCACTTATTACATCAGGTTGGATTATACAGTTGGCATTAATGGACTTCACAACATAGTATTGTATCACCTCAGAAGTTCAACACTGATGCTTACTTTCGCACAGATTTCACAGCACTAAATGAAAGCAGGGATTAGCATACTGGACATTCAAGACAATCAAATTCTATATAGTAAATGTAGCAGCATTTTCAATGCAAAATGACAGCTTATTGAAATACTTTTTAATGAATGTGTTTCTGAATCTGCAATCACTGTTACCATGCCATACATCCTAATCATATCTTACTATAGCACAATTAAACTATGGTAGTAACAAGCTACACAGAAAACACTTTAGGGTATACTTATTTGTTCTTTGTTAAGTAGGTAAGGGGAGTGGTTCAAACAACTCTTTTTAACCATGACCTGAGCTCACACAGTGTAACAGAGTGGTAGACAATGAAATATCATAACAAACCAAAAAGTATAAAAGGCATAAAAGACTAAACACTACAAAACTGTATGAAAATGTAGGCTACAAAACAGGGACTGTAGTATGGTGTGAATTAAATTAATAATGCATCAGGGAAGATTTGGCATACTGAAGGAAAACAGTTGTATGCATGCTATTTACAATTCACAGTGAGTCAAACATTGTACCTAAGTGAAACTGTTTAAAACATTATACCCAAGTGAAGGTATTTCAATACAGTTTGCAGCAAGTCAAACAGTACTGTATCTTGCTCTTTTAAAATTAGTGGCTCTCCAGTGAGACAGCTAAAGTTACCCTCAAAGGCAATATATAATTGTGCACAGAGCTCATTGTAAATGGAGCCACAAATACTGAGACAGAAGATACAGCAAGCCCACTGGCCAACAAATTCAGCTGCTGCTTTACCCATCTCTCAAACTTCCCTCAGGAAATGCCATCAAATATAACTCTTCCTGCACTCAACAGGGAACAAACCTTAATGCTCTCTCTAAGGCCAATAGCACTGTATCAGTGGGCCTAGACAATATCCCAGGATGCCTTCTAAATAGAGTAAAACATGACCTAGCAGACCATCTGGAATTTATATTTAACTACAGCCTCCAAACAGGCTTCATGTATTATGTATGGAGAGCAGCAACAGTTATCCCTCTGCACAAAGGTGGACCATCTAAAGACCCTGGAAACTACAGACCCATAAGTATCACTAGTCTTATATGCAAAACCATGGAAAGAATTATCATGGAAATGATCAATAATGATATAGTAAACCTCCAGACACTGGACTCAACCCAGTTTGGTTTCATCAAGGTCAGGTTATGTCAACTCAGTTGGTGTAGTTCTTTGAAAAGGTCACCAAAGCAATGGGTAAGGGCAAAATTGCTCACACTGCCTACCTTGACCTGGCCAATGCATTGGAAACAAGACCCCACATGAGCATTGGCGATAAACACAAGAGGTTAGGTACAAACCCATATGTCACCCAGTGGATAGCTAACTAGCTCACAGACAGGACCCAGGAAGTTATAATTGGGGAGTCCACCTCTACAAAGAGGGCAGTCACAAGTGGAGTCCATCAGGGACTGGTCCATGGACCACTCCTTTTTGTAATTCTCTTCTATGAAGTCAAGGCCAATGTCAGTGGTCTCTGGCTGACTAAATTTGTAGATGATTGCAAATTAGGAGCTGTCATCGAATCCCACAGCAACATAAATGTACTCCAGAAAGGGCTGACACAGACAAACAGCCAGTGTCAGAGCCATGGACGAACACTAAATGTCAAGAAATGCATAATAGTATCCTTTCGGAAGTCACCCACCCCTGCTAACTATCATATTGACACACCCCTTAAAGTTGACCCAGTACTCAGGGACTTTGAGGCAATCATGGACAGTAATGTAGCCTTTGACCATCACGTGTCTACAGTAGTGAGGAAATCAGTCAAAATAGCACTATATGTTAATTTATATAACTTGCTGCAGAATATACTCATTCAGTTGTTCCAGGAAAATGAAATGTATGTTAGCATTGAACTAAAACAGGTTACTTTACAACTTCCCCAAAAAAGTGAGGTCTCCATTCATTTTTCTGCAGAAACGCCTTCAAAATTTCTGTACACTTCAGCTTGTCAGTCCTTTCTTTGTGGATGTGCAGAAGCATTAAATGAGTGTACCTCTTCTCTGTCATAGTAGATCTTAAATATGATTTTATTCTGCGTTGGGTAGAAAATGGCCTTTCCTCAGTTACTGTACTCATTGGTACAAGGAGGTAAATTTGCAGTAGTTTTACTACTTCAGTGTACAGCATTTGCTGTTTGCAGTCCTTGTCTACCAAAGCATCAATTATAATGTAAATAGAGTGTACAGTTGTCACCTCTGGGAACACCTGCTGTTCAAGTCCTGGGAGCAGCTGCAGCTGTGCAGTCAAACTATCAATGCTTATGTCTTTGCCTCCATACTTTCTCTCAACTTGAGGTGGAATAGCAAATTAAGTGCTATTGGCTGTTTGGTGCAGCATATTCTCCATGGAAGGCAGTAAGGTGTATGTTTCCTGATCAAAATGACAGTTAAGTTTAGAAAGGCATGCTTTGATACATTCGTAGTACATTTGACTTTACCAGTCTTTAGCAGAATCTTAGCAGTGATAAGGTGCAGTACCATCTTGTAACCTTGCTGGGACTGTGCTTTCTAGGAAGCTTTTGCTCTTTAACAATCAGTATTTGCTGAGCTCTGTGGTGTCAAACACTTGATTAACATTATTATGTTGTCTTTGCAAGTTTAACTTGAGGTTATTTATACTAATTATTATAGTTGTGCCATCAGTGTTTTTCTTGTGACACACTTGCTACTTGTTCTGATACACTAAACATGTTACAGGAAGCAATGAGTCCAAAGTATGTTATAAACTTGGTCATCATCGTTAACAACCCTCTGCCTTTACTTCATACATCAAAAGTCTTGTCATGTTGAAGGTCTTGTAAAGTGTCATTGAGTCTTTTATAGTTGCCTAAAATACCCTTAATGATCTTTCCTCTAGCTGTCCATCTTGTTGGACAAAGTGAATGCAGTCCTTTCATACTATATGGATCACCATCTCCTGATACTATGCTTTCAAAATGAGCTATTCTGCAAGGTGATGCATGAATGAGTACACAGTAGTATCTTGGACAACAAAGAGGGCATCATCAATAGCAATGCTAGTTTTTGCAACACCAATTCTAAACAATGATTGGCACAGTTGATATTTAGAGCAAGTGGATTGTCTTTTCTAATTCTGATAGCAATTCCAGAAATGCATCCACTCATGTTGACTGCTCCATCATATGCTTGTCCAGTGGCAAATTACACCCTAATAAAACATCTTTCAGTGAATTTGTGATGGATTTTTGCATGTCTTTTCCATTTTATACATTCCAATAAAAATCTTCCTGTATAGCGAACTTTGAAAGTGACACCCATCGAACACATACAGTCAGCTGTTCATGCTGACTTATATCCTGAGATTCATCTGCTATTATGGAATAAAGCTTAGATCTGCACCTTATTCAAGTAAAAACTTCCGTAGAAGCTGATGAGCCATGATCTCCATGATTTCATTCACATCAGAACTCTGATATTATCCCTCCTGCACCCACTTCATCAGCTCTGAGCCTCTGGTACATCTGTTCTTAGCATCAACTGTCTCAAGTTGCTTTCCTGTTCATTTCCATGAAGAGCTAGTCCTTATCTTACTAAAAATGTTACTGATGTCACCTGCTTTTGGAACAGTGTACGGTTCTTCAGTTGTACCTGGGAATGCTGCTGGCCGACTTGAGCAGCAATGTTCATTCTACTGTTTTTGAAAGCATTGTACTTCTTAACAGCTTCACGGAGGAATGAGGTCAGTTGATGTTTGTTAAATGTTTTGATTGTTTTCTTCCAGTCACTGAATCCAGTCAAACAGAATACAGGCTCACCACAGTGAACAGATGTGAGGAGTTTTCTTGTCACTGCATCATGGCAGTAATAACAACATACACATCCTTTGGTCTGGCAGTAGGTTAACCAAGAGAAAGATGAAGAAAATAGGATGGATCAGTGGTCATACATGCTGTCTCAAATGTAAAAAGTGGCATTTTCTCAGCTGCATGATAAGTACTTATAGTAGGATCATTTTTAAGAAGTATTTCTTTTGTCACAACCTTTGTCCAGGGGTGAAGAAATTTCACCTTGTTGATATTCTTCATCTTCCAAAGTAGATGGCACTTCTGAAAAGTGACTGTAGTTAACAGTCATGCTGGAAGTATCAAAATCTGTGCTAGAAGTGCAGCTGTTTTTACATTATGCTGTTGTAGTATTCATGCCTCAAAAATATATGGAAATATATGTTTAATTTATCCACTTTTATATACATTTCATGTATTTCCATGTGTTTTCATATGTTGTTGTACATACATTGTTCATTATATATGTTAGTTATTCAGTATATTTTTTATATTTTTAGTCAGATATACTGACACATAAGGAATCAAGTAGTTGTAGATATAGGATATAGCTGAGGTCACCGCAGTTATGAAGTTGATTTTTGTTAATATTTTACATATGTATGAAATAAATATATGAAATATATATTTTATATATTTAAGATTGTCAGTATATTCTGCAATTGTTTTATTATTGTTCTAATATTATTATTTCAAAGTGTTTTTTAACTGTCCTAGTTCAGTAGCTCGATGCTTCATTTTAAGAGCACTGATTTATGAAGATATATAGGAATTCTTAGTTTTTAGTATGGTTCTGAACCGATTGACTGATTGTTTAATTAGATGATTATGTTCAAGGTGGTTGCAGGATTTTTTAAGATTGGTTGTCTTATAAAAAGTGAGGTTTTGGGAATGTTTTTGAGATCTGATGAAGCGTACCTTGGCAGTACGTGAAAGCACTCATCCTTTGAGTATGTAATAAAACTTCTTTGTTTTTCGTGGTGGTCCTTACTCATTTTGTTTCTTCATAAGGTTGTTGTGGTAGGTAAAATCCAAATCTGATGTCATCTTCAGGAAATCCTGTACTGGTTTGTTATTTGAAGCAGGAGTGTTCACATTAATATTTTCAGGAGTGATTTCACATGCAGAATTAGTCTGCTGTGACATTCTGGATGCCTGCAATTGTAATGGAAGGGCCTTGGGTGTCTGATGTTTTCAGAGCTGTCACTGTTGGGATGAGATGTTGTGGGTGTTGTCTTAGAAGCAAAACAATAACTTAGATTTTGAGTGATCTTTGCAGCAACATCTGCTAACTCTTTTGTGGCCTGCTTCTGTCAGATTTTGGCATCTTTACTTTGAGATGAAGGTCAGTCTGCTCCTTACAGAGTTGGTCAGCTTCACTGAATAGCATTCTCCAAAGTCAGCGTCACTATGTATCCTTGTCAACTGACCTTGTTACCTGCACATAAAATATTTACATTAAAGTATTATAAGAACATGTTTTCTGCCACCACTGAAACCTATTCTATGTCCATCTAGTATCTTCTACCACTATATATATATATATATATATATATATATATATATATATATATATGGTGTGGGGAACTGAGTTTGCACAATATGCAAATGTGGGTCTTTTATTACAGCAGGATAAAAGACTTTTACACAGTTAATGCCCCGGGCCATTCAGATAAAAAAAACACAATAAGCTTCCAACCAGCAGTTTCCAGCTTAGATGTGTTGAATTCAGTGCCAGAGTGCAAAAGAACCCTCGTAATGTAAAATTAACTGGTTTTGAGCTCAAGTACAAATGTTTTACAACAGATTTCATGCAATATCGGGAATCTTTGGAAACAAATTCACTAACCCTGAGAAATGCTACAGAAAATACAGAAAAAAGTGTGCAACTATAGAGAACATACAGAACTGTTGCAAAACTTAGAAATATTTTGACACACTGAGGGAAACTTTGGCAAACTCAGAACAGCGTTTGCAGTACCAGGAGGTTAGGAAATACTAGAATACTGTTAAAACAATGTAAGAGCAGTGCAGTGACAGATGGCATTTTTAATACGTGCAGGCTGAAATACATGATAAATGCAACCAAATCAGTACATTCAGCAAATAAGTGTTATATAGCAGTAAGACAGTTACAGCAAGTGCAAAAATACTTGTATCAGTTGTAGGTCCACATGGTTTTAATAGAAGTCCAAGTCTTGTAATCACAGGTGTTCTAGCCAGGCACAGGGAAGCTCTGAATAAATAAGCGCAATCTCACAAAAAGAGTAATTATTTTACACCAGCAGGAGGAAAGACTTTTGCACAGTTAATCCCTCAGGCCAATCAGATAAAAACATAATAAGGCTTCTACCAAAAGTTTCAAACTTGGATGGATCAAATTCCTTGGAAATAAGTTCACTAACCCTGAAATGTTCGAAAAAATACAAACAAAATTGCACAACACAGAAATACTTTGCCTATCTACTAACATATTATAATGCACTCAGTAGCATACTAGAGTTTGTGCCACCTGGGGCTGTCTTTGAGTTTGCCGCCCATCCCACTCACAAAAATCATAGTCATATGGGGCCTCCCATACACAGCCCCCCCCACAGCCATTCCAGTGTCTCATTAGTTGGCTATTTCTCCCCATTTACCATAAATAGTACACTGTGCATACTGCTTTATGCTTTAGTTCTGCAATTATTATTTGATTTAATTTAAAAAAACTTTTACTTTGAATTTTATAGCACAAACACTGAACAACATCTGTTAAACAAAGCAATATGGTCTCACAATGAAAACAGACTTAGCATTAAAGCTTCTCTGTCCATGAAACTCACATTCATTGTAACAGCATTGAAACCTACATTCAAAGAAAATGCATCTGGCCAATGGCAGATAAAGTTTACCTTTGGGCTGTTTTCAAATCATAGGACCTTTGCACACATATTTAAGACCATGCAAACATACATGTGTTCTTTGATTCACCTTCCTGATTGTATTAAATTATATTCCTTGTTTAATACAGCACACTTGTTCGAGCATGTTTTAAATTTATTGTTTTGAACATTTTTCCAGTAAGCAATGAAACAAAATGTATGAATCAAAAATGACAAAACTGCCCAATTCAGAACATTTCCATCATAAAAGTCTACTCATACCGCTGTCATTACAATCCACCGATATCAGTAAATATGCACAATCTCTGCATAAGTAAAAGTCATCTAAATAATTCCACATTAAAGATATTTGTAACTAATTAACAGGTTGCTGCTAGCAAGCAACTTTATATCATTGTTTCATCTACAAATAAAGTGACTGCTGCCCTTGAAGAATAAATTGCCTATGTTACATTAAGAAAATGATAAACTAGTAATATTGCAATAGGAAATGGATGGCAAAGTGATAATAGGTTCACAGTTACTAGGTGTCTCCTGCAAAGGAGGACATTCTCAGGACTGCAGTATCCACCCCCTTTAATGTACAACACAGTACAGTATCAGCAATCCATCTACCTACTGTGGGAGTAGAACCCACAGCCTTCTGCACTGAAAATTATACTGCCTGTTTTGCTACTAACAATGCAAACAGACTTGGTATAAGCAGTACTAAACTTCTCTTCCCCTGACACTCTCAGCTGCTTGTAAAATCTGCTTGATACTCAACTATATCTGTCAACTTTGCAGTACAATAAATCTAAAAAATATATATATATTAGGGGGCAAACACACAAAACCAGGGACACGTTTTTAACAATGCTTGTATAACCTTAGAATGTTACTAGAATAAAATGTTTCGTGTTAACATGCATTTCCTGAAAGATAAGAAGATTGAAACTTACATGTCATTATTTAGTGAATCCAGTTCTCACTGATTTGCCAGAAAACCACAAATTTTAAGAATAACAGACTAAAAGTATGAGACAGACATGCAGCATCCACCCCCTTTAAAGTACAACACAGTACAGTATCAGCAATCCATCTACCTACTGTGGGAGTAGAACCCACAACCATCTGTATCAATCATACTTGGAATATGTACAATTTTACCATTGTCCATTTTCAAAATCACATTACAGTCCAAAGCCCTTGTCCAAAGTCATCTGTTATCAAATACATTTGAAATGTCCTTTAATTCATTACAAATGTTCCTTTATAAACATTTTTACAGTCTCTCTTTTAGTTTCTGTTGAAAATTGTATATTGACTTGTTTCTGTTTTTCTTGAAAAAAGTCTTTATATATCTGTTCCGTGGGCATACATCTTTTTAAAAAAAACGTTTCTAGAGTTTCAGGCATCTAAAAAAATGTCATAGTAATTCTCTTTTTTAATTAAGATAAATCTCCCTTCTAGCTTTATTTTGTATTCCAACTGCCACCGCAAATGATTTCTTTTGCTGTTCTGCTTTATTTAATTTTTCCATCATTTCACCCCACAATACTTCTTTTCCTCTAAACTGCACACTCTGTAGAACTGCAAAACAAATACAACAATCCAGTCCAGGATAAGAAAAAGAGTTTAATGCGTTTTAGCGCCTCGGCATCCGCTGTCTTCAATGGAATATAGAACCATACTCCATTCACACTATATATACAGCCAAATATATCCATTAAACAGTCAATTACATCATTAAATACTTAAATTAAGACTTTCCAATTACAACAAGCATTCATGCCATCAGGATTTAAAGTACCAAATTTTAAAATAAGCAAGGATTCCTTATATAAGAGCCTGTCTTTAACACCATAATAACTACTTTTATCTACTTTATCTAAAATAGTGCCCTGTAACCCGTTTGGGTTACCCTTATGACATTTAAAAAAATGTCATAGTAATTTTCTTTTTTAATTAAGATAAATCTCCCTTCTAGCTTCATTTTGTATTCCAACTACCGCTGCAAATGATTTCTTTTGCTGTTCTGCTTTATTTAATTTTTCCATCATTTCACCCCACAATACTTCTTGTCCTGTCTCCGGTTTGCTTTGTTCTATCAAACACTCTAACATATCCAGCAACCCTACCAACTGAAGGGTTGTAATTATAATTTCTTCCTTGCTTTTTGATCCTTCAAAAAGCTCCTGCAGAAAAATCTATTCTGTATCTTCAATCCAATCTCCTTTTTCCTTCTCTTGAACTACTCTGTCCTCTTCAAAATCAGTAAACATCTCTAAGGAGCTGCCATTTACCTCAACTCCGTTTTCTTTGGATGCCATATTTTGCTTGGCATTCTCCCAGCCGACACTGCTCTAGGAATGGAATGGATGCATCACCCTCAATGGCCACATGCACCTTGAGTGTCATAACTAGTAGGAGAAGTTCTCCGATGGCATGACCAAATATTCTACAGTAATATAAATACTACCTCATGTCTCCCCAGAATAGAGGCCACTAGCCTAGTGGGACTAACCCAGTCAAAAATGGATAAATAAAATAAAAATAAATAGATAAATACATTTTTACTTATAGTACCACTGAAATTTCATTTCTTGTTACATGGCTGTATGTTGGTCAATGTGTTTTGCATTATTCTGTTTATAGGAAGCACGTTTTCATTTTCAGAAAATGCCATCCTAATTGTGTTTAGAAAAGTTAGTAACTGAAACAGAAGATAGCAGTTATGCAGTAAATCCATAATATTTGGGCCTGACCAAGGCTTTTGAAACTATTCTCCATGCAGACATTATTGACAGACTTGTAAATCTGAATATACTACAATGTACAGTTGATAGCTAACTGGATGTCTGAGAAAACACATTTGGTTAGAATTTCAGGTGCCACTTCTGAAGCAAAAAGAGACATCAGTGGTGTAGCATAAGACTCAATACTGTGCCCTGTCCTCTTTGGCACCTACTCCTCAGACTCCCTGCACTCCTGGCCAGGGATTACCTAAACTTGGTTGATATTTGATCTTCTACTGTCTCACAATTGCATCATTATGGATTAGACAATGTTAACAACTGATGCAAGGATAATGGCTTCAAATTAAATATACTAGTTGTTCTATCCACATGGAGCTCAAGTGTAGTGAACCCACACTGCCATGTACAAGTCACACAGCAAGCTGAGGGGCATACAGCATGTGGAGGCACACAAACTCAGAAGGCATTACACAGCAGCAGCATTCAAAACACCCACAACAGGGGAGAGGGGGGGGGGTCTGCTAAGGGAGAGGGTAGACTGCCCTGCAGCACCAGCAAACTGTCCCATTACCTTCCACTAACTCTCAGCATAGAGGAGATGAGCTGATTGGGATACCGGGTTTATATCATAAGATCGAATGCTCACAATCTCAAATAGCACTACATGGAACAGCAAACCTCGAAAGCAAAAAATAACGAAAGCTCAGTATTCCAAAAATGGAAACCCCTGTCATGCATAGTTGGCCTTCTGAAAGTTGACATCAGTGAGACATGCTGAATAAGAGGAAGGACACCCCCTATGAACCACATCACATCCTGACGTCAGTGGGCAATGTGTACTGATAACAGTAACGCCCCTGAACCACTGTCAGTCAGCAGGATAAGAAAGGATGTAGTCCCACAGAAACAGACATACAAAACAGACATACATACAGTCATAGATATCCCCATGAGAGTGCAAAGTAGAAATAGTACATGCAACACTTTTGAAGTATAAATGCAGGGATTCCATGTCAGCCCCCTGTGCGCAATGCTCTGACTGAATAGCAACATGGCTGCCGCTACCTCCCCAACTGCTCCCAGAATCCCAGAGTCACTGTACGAATGTGTCATGTCCCAGAAGAGGTCAGGCATGTTAGAGTTGGATGGGTATTTGTACAATGCAGAGAAAACCAATGGAAAGAAAACATACTGGTGCTGTAAAAGTAAGTTTACACTTAAATGTAGGGGCAGGGCTATCACGGAGACTGAGGTGGGCAGGGAACATCTAGTGAAGTCAGTTGGTCACCTGCATGCCCCCAATGTAGCTGAAGTGGAGAAGTACCGGGCTTGTCATAGCCTAAAGGAGAGTGCAAGGGTGCAGTACGGGCACTCCACCATTACTGGTGGATGATGTTGTCAGTAGTACATCTGCAGATACACTAATGTCATTGCCATCCAGGAGGTCCATGCTCCAGCAGATCAAAGGCAATGGAAGATGCGAACATACAAAATTGTGGCTAGTACTCTTGGTGTAGTTGACACAACCACATGTATGCTGAAACATGGCACATTTATTCAAGCACAGAGGGCAGACATCCACACAAATACACATGTTAGTGTTTAGCACAGAAGGGAATATGCGTGATCTGTGTAGTGCACAAATCTGGTTCATGGATGGTATATTCCTAACCAAGGGTAGGCTATGTAGGCAATTATATACCATCCATGCCTTGGTGACCTTTACAGACGCCACTAAATATTTACCTCTAGTGTACACACTCATGTCGAAGAAGTCATATTAGGCATACAAATTCTTGTGGGGGTATCTTTTTGAGCTATTGTCTCCAATGCAGTTACAGTATAGGGTACAGTACATACTTACAGACTTTGAGTTGGCCACAATAAAGAGTGTAAGGCATAACTTTATGGCCGTGGTCAGCAAGGCATGCTTCTTTCATTTCACACAGGCAGTGTGGAGAAAGGTACAGTCCCTTGGCCTAGCAAGTTTGTATGGGAAGGATGCTTCTTTACAGTTGGATGTTAAACGTCTCGTAGCCCTGGCATTCCTAAGTGTAGATGATGTAGGTGAGGCATTCAGGTGTATCAGTGACACATTTCACCCTGATGGAAAAGAGTTGCTGGTGTACTTTGCTGAAGTGTATGTTTCAGGCCGTCCCAGAAAGCAACAGACCCAGATGGCAGGTTTACAGGGATTCCCACTGATGTTTCCAGTGGAATTCTGGAATATGTCTTATCTCAATGAACTGTCACTACCCAGGACCCAGAATTATGTGGAGGGATGGTACAGGCATCTTCGGTGCCTACTAGGGAGATGCATTGCCGACATACCTGCTGTCATCAATGTCCTTGTCAGGGAGCAGAACAGGGTGAATGATATGCGGATACTAACACAGTCAGGTTGCTGTCCATATCCAAAGAAATATAAAAATAGGGAAAGGCGACAGAGGCTGGAGAATGTGATCCATTGCAGGTCAGGGTATACCGCTGTTGAGTTCGTACATGCAGTAGCTACCCTATTGACACTGTAGGGTGATGGCTACAGTAGTACGGCGTACCAACACTTGTAAATACTTTGGTTATTGTAAATAGTGTGGGAATTGTGGGGATTGTAGTGTGGGATTTGTTTTGTACTAGTATGCTGGTGTGGAATATTGGCATGTGCTAATGTGCCAGCTTATGCTGTTGCTGTTTACTTTTCATTGGCACATGTGCTAATGTGCTGGTTTGTGATATTGCTATTTACTTTCTGTGGTCTGCTACTATGCTAGTGTTGATGTTCCTATTTAGTTTCCGTTGAGCACATGTTTGTAGGGCACTTGATCAGGTTGCAGACTTGTCGGTTAAGGAGGTGTGGTGTCTGTCTGTTAGTGTTGGGTGTCAGGTTGCATGGGTGAGCAGATGGCCAAGTGTTGCTCTTCATGAATGCAGTTTTTGACATTCTGCGCTTTCGTTATTTTTTGATTTCGAGGTTTGCTGTTCGATGTAGTGCTATTCGAGATTGTGAGCGTTCGATCTTATGATATAAACCCGGGATACCTAGGCAGGAGAAAATGGGATCCCATCTAGCCAAGGGATTCCCAATCTCCACTACTGCAGAACAAACAGGCTGATTTGGTTCAGGCAAGGTAGCCATTAGGCTCAGCCCTGCACTGGGAATAAAAAAAAAGAATTAGGGCAGATTGGATAAATATATTATAAATCAAACATGCTCATTTACTTGACAGAATAAAAGTGCATTGGATTGCAATATTTGCTCACGCACCTAGAAGGGTAAAGTTAAAACACTAGGTAGTGGAAAGAGATAGGCATTGGCACTCCCCTACTTATTTACTGAAAAGAATGCATTTAAGGAGGGGTAGCGATAACACTGGGAAGGATTGGGAAAGATGGAAAATGTTTCAGAAGAGAGTAGTATTGTCTGGGAAGCAGTCAAAAGATATGTCAGAACCATAATTGAAAGAAAGGAAAGATCAGTATGGGAAAATTGTAACAGAACATATCTTAAAGGGTTAAATCACAGAAGAATTTAGAGAATTTAGAAAACTTCCCTAATGTGAAAGGAGAGCAAGTGTCAGGTGCCAAGGAGAGCATGAAAGAATGTTTGGACAATATGGGTGAGTATGAAAAGTGGCACTTAGGCAATTATTCCATGACAATATCTCTAAAGCACCAAATATTTTAGCTCAGGCATTACGAAAGCAGAAAGTGGGGAGATTGGTATAGTAAGGCTGAGGGATCTCAAGTCCAGGAAAATGATAAAACAGCCCTGAAGGAACTGGGGAAACATTTTGCATCCTTTATGAAAACCTCCTTTGCAAAGCAGACAAATGGGTGATCAAGATCAGTGTCTGTTGGAGAATTTCATGGTAAACTTGGGCTTGCCAAAGGTGGCGAAGTTAATGTTCAACAGTTAATTGTGAACATAGAAAAAGAAGAAGAAATAAAAATGGTGTTGGGCAGTCAAGCTGTAGTTAAATCAGCAGGGTTGGATCATATACCCATAGAAATCCAAAACTTGGGGTAAAGATCCTAATAATGATATGGAAGAAAATATTTAATAGGGTCTTGAACGAGGGTATGCCTGCATCCTAGAAGAAAGTGGTAATGGTAGTTTTATCTAAGGTAGGAAAAGATTCTGCAGATCTTGCTTTGTATAGACCAATTTCAATATTAAATCATGACTAGAAGTATGTATGTCTATATTAGTAAAATGTTTAGCGACAGTCTTTAAAATTCATAGATCTAGATCACTGTAGATTTATAGACCAGCGGCAAACATCTTCGTCAGTGTTTGAAACTCAAAACAGCAAACAAGCCATATATACAATAAACAGTACCAAAATCCAGTAGCACAACCAAGCAACGCTCCAGTACACAAATTAGAAGAAAACAAAAAAAGAGCATAACATCATAGACATAAAACTGAAACTTTAATACAACAAAAACAAGAACAGGATAAGCGCTTTCGGCATGTGCCTTCCTCAGATCCTGAAAACAATTCCTACACATAACTATTTAAGAACCAGCTAACCAATCTAGTTAAAAGGCAATTAAGCAATTAAATATGAGGCAATGAAACATAGCAACACTTACTCCCCATTTGCCATATATACAATAAACAGCCAATCAGCTCATACATTTAATTAACCTCAATTGAAGTGCCCTTATATAAAACATCATTTAAAATACCCATACATAAAATATTCATAAAATAATTGCACAGTTAAATATTTTAAACAATATCATGTTTATCGTTTAAAATTGGCTTAATATTAACACTAGTGTTAAGCTCTGGAAAATGGTCAGTACAAAAACAGTTAATCCACTTATACTCAGTCAGTTCAGTTTTATTTAAAATATTGCCTCCACTGTTAGTCACATGAACAACTTGTAAGAATCTAAATTTAAACTTATGCTCTGTCCCATTACTAGATATATGTTTTGCCAATGCAGTTGTTAAGATGTTCCTACAAATGTCCAATAAATGTACACTTATTCTTTCTTTTAGTTTCTTGTTTGTCTTACCAACGTAGAAACAATTGCATTGGATACAGTTAGCAAGATATACTACATTCTCTGTATTACATGTACCACTTGCTTTAAACATAAATATTTGTCCACTAATGGGGTGCCTAAAAGTTAAATTGGTATTAATATCTGTACAGTGAACACAGTTATAACAGGGAATAGTACCTGCTTTCTTATTAGCATGGTTATTAACCAATCTACTTTTATTTACATCTTTATAACAAAGGTATTGTTTCAAATTTTTTTCTCTCTTTATAAGTAAACCATGGTTTCCCCCTACTATATCATTAATTTCATGATTCAATGTCAAAATAGTCCAATTCTTCCTAATAATTCCTTGTACTATATAAGTTTGTCTATTATACTTCATCAGGTAGCTAATTCTACCCTTAATGCTATTCCTAACTGGCTGAGTACATATTGAACTACTATTTTCTCCTGCTAAGTAGGGCTTAGCTGTACCACATTTCAATTGACTAACTTCATTCTTAGATTCTTGTATGAGACTGCTATTATAGCGTCTGCTTCTAAAGTTTGATGCCATCCCTTCCATTTCCTTAATAAACATCCTATCTTTAGTACTTAACCTGCTAGCTCTCATAAGTTGACTCTTAACAACACCCCTAAAAGCATGCTTATGATGCATACTTTCTGAATGGACATATTTTACTGCTTGCACCTTTTTCCTGTGGATAACAGTCTTGAAAGTATTAGTTTCTATTATTTTCTTTTAAAATAGTGACATCTAAAAAGTTGGTACTATCCACTGATGAACTAACATCAAACAATAGAAAATTAGTTGTAGAATGCAAGTATTGAATAAAGGCATTCAGTTCATTGCTGTTACCTTTCCATAATAAGAATATGTCATCTACAAACCAGCACCAACCAATCCATGTCATATAGGACCCACATCTGGCCATGTCTCCAGGAATATTATGCATTGGAAGTACCTGTTCTGGTATCACAGGTATCAATAATCACAAACACAGAACAGCACTATGTGTAGTCCACAAATCTTGCATGAAAATATAGCGCCAATGAATTTAATATGATAAAGCTTTCGGGCTAACCACCCTTCATCAGTACTGATGAAGGGTGGTTAGACCAAAAGCTTTATCGTATTAAATTCATTGGCGCTATATTTTCGTGTGAATTTTTTGGTATCACAGGTAGCCTGCATTCCTGCAGGAGGCTGTAGACTCTAGCACTGCACCCAGTTAAGCTCATAGAGTTAGGCCTTTGAGTTGCTAATGAAGTTCACCCTGTAGTCCAGTGTTATTTCCTTCAGCTTCTACTTGCAAACTGTGTGTTACCAAGCAAGTCACTCAATTAGAGAATTTGTACTTATTATTTATTTTATTTATTTAATGATTATTTGATAACCAAGTAGGTGGGCTGGTCCAAAAACCCTTTTCAGCCAGGACCAGAGCATAGAAATGAAAGCATACAAAGAATCAGATAATAGTACAAAGAACATTTAGAAAATGATGGCTGCACCAAGCATATTTACAATGGTGCAATAATTATTACATTTTAAGACAAGATAAGAATTATTAGATTATAGCAAGAAAAAATGTTTTTTGTTTGAGCACTAATATTTTAAATATAAGACACAGCAAAGCTGCAGATTGTTAAGTGTTAAGTAGCATTTCCATCTTGAGTCAGACATTATCATTAAAATATTTGCATTCAGCATTATTAAGGAATGATCAGGCAAGAGTTATTTTGAAATCCTGAAAGGACTCTATACACCTTATTTCAGAAAAGAGTTTGCTCCATAATGCAGGACATTTTCTGGAGAGTGCCCATCCCTCAACTGAAGTTGGTAAGAGTAATAATTTCTTGTTGTCAGTTTTACAAGGTGGGATTGTTCCTTAAAAGGGAATAATATTTTTAAAAGGGATAATATATCCTTTATTTAATACCTTGAATTATAAGGTGCCTGTTGGGCAATTTGATCTTTCTGTAACAGGTAGTTATTTAAGTTTGGGTGAAAGACGGCTACCTTTGAGTGATAGTCATCAAGAAGTGCAATCTACAAATCTCATTTTCAGTAATTTACAATATTTGTGTTTTATAAGTGGAGTGAGAAGTGAACATGGGTAGACTGTATTTCAATTTGGGGGGTAGGTACTACATTCTTGGCTGAGGTTATTCTAGCTAATTTACAATATGTGTGTCAGTAATATAGTGAGAAGTAGACATGGGTAGACTCTATTTCAGTTTGGGATTACTACATTCTTGGCTGAAGGGAGAGCAGATGTGAAATCTTGTATCAGAGTATAGCTGCAATAAAACTTTGTTAATGATTTTGTCAATGTGATTAGAGAAAGTGAGAGAGGGACTGGGGTGAGACCTAAGCACTTATACTCAGTGAAAAAGGAGATGGCATTCATAGATTCATAGACTGTTACTGTGCTAATGACCCAGGGGTCCTTTCTAAGCCTAGCCAAGTTTTCACAAAAAAATAATGCTGTCATGTATTCAAATAGGATATTGAGGGCCAGACATTTATAAGCTACCTCTGTCCATAAAGGACATGGGTGCCAGGTCTGATGTAAATTTCCTATTCCCCATCCACTGGTCTAGATTGTCCTTAAACTGGGTAATAGACAAACTCAGCTTTACATGGATGGAAAACCTGTTCCATAGAAGGGGCAGTGTCTGGGATGCATATCTGTCTCTCCAGCATGTTCTTTTTAAGTCATAGACAAAATTCAGGTCCCTAGCCCTTGTATTTCTGGTACTGTTTGACTTATGAATATGGAGGAGAGTCACTTAGGTTTCATCCCGGTCCCTCTGACTCATCATTAGATAAGAAATGGAACTCTCTCCCTTCCACACTAAGGACAATGTTAAACAGAAACAACTTAAAAACTCAGCTTTACACCTACCTCTCCTCCAAATGGAAATATAACTGCATTTTCCCTACCTAGAACTCTTTAACTAAAGCCCCTAGGAAGGTATCCTCCTGAGTTCCTAAGCATCTTATAGCTGGCTATAACCTTCTATAGCCAATTAAACTCAAAAGACAGGCACAGCAGATCAGAAAGAGATGTTTATTTCCACTCCACGAGCAAACCTCACAGTAAAAAAACAAAAACAATAACGCCACTACAGTTCTGAGCGCGTTTTCGTTGACATGCACTTCATCAGAAAAGCTAAACAGTGCTCAGTGTGCTAAATTTATAAGTCAGATGTTATTTGAATCTACCAATGGTGTCTCCTAACTAATTAAAATGTTAATACATTCAGTTAATATCCTTGTTATTGAAATTACAGATTTCTTAATAAAATCAAAGAAACAATATCACCATCTAGTGGTGAATCAAAAGCTTTACATGCAGGAATACATAGTAAAAATGTATATAAATATTGTATGCTCTAAAAAACATTTTAATTAATACATAAAAAATGTACCTGTGTGCAAAATGTTTGAAAAACATGTAAAAATGTATGTATGAAAAATAATAAAATGTGCATGAAAAATATATAAAATATATATATATATATATATATATATATATATAAGTACAACTGATGTATGGGTGAGTGGTTATAACTTGGTTGATCTCAACTTTAATACTGGTTTTAGAGAGATAATTTAATTTAAACCTGGGTGACTGCTAGCCTCAAGCATTAATTGCCAAAATAACTCCCTGTATTCTAAAGAGGCCTTCCAAGGACCACCCCTGGGATTGGGGGGTAATACCTCTTTGATGAAGAATAGGAATTTTGCAGATTTACATGTTAAAGTATGTTTAAACAAAGTGTTATTAGTGTTTTCCTTCCTTACATCGTATAGGTGCTCATACACCCTTTGTCTCAGCCTTCTCTCGGTTTTCCCTATATAAAAGGAATCACATGCCTCACAGGTCACCATGTATATCAAACCACAAGTATTGCAATTTGCAAATCATTTAGTGGTGATAATTTTGCCTCTACTTTTCAAATATATTTTCTCACCTTCATTGATGTTGACACAGTAATGACAGTTTCCACATTTATGTGTACCCAACTTGTTTGAGAGATGTGTGACCTGTTTTCCACCCTCAAGTATGTTTTTAATGTTACATCCTTTTTTAAATACTACTTTTAAGGGTTCTTCAAAGTTCAAATTAAAATCTGAAAAACTGGCAAACCTATTCCACTCGTCATTAATAATATTTTTAACTAAGTTGGTTTCGCCGTTGAAAGTAATAGTCAAAGCTGAATTGTAGTGTTTTATGTCTACTGGAGAATTGTTTTTAATGTTGGTGTTTCCAAAAATTTTGTTGAGTTACTTTCAATGACGAAACCCATGCAACTCATTAACAGAGACATTGGGAACCTCCAAACACTGGACCCTACCCAGTTTGGCTTTGTTAAGGACAGATCATGCCCTTAAACCTGGTGGACTTCTTTGAGACAGTTATCAAGGCTATAGACGAGGGAAAGGTGGTACACACAGCATACCTAGACCTCGCAAAGGCCTTCAACACCATTCCCCATTCTGGTATTATAGACAAGCTCACCAGCCTGAACATAAACCCCTATGTCACAAGATGGGTTGCCAACTAGCTCATGGACAGAACCCACATGGTGAGAGTTATGGGAGCTAGGTCCGACTCTAAACTGGTTACAAGTGGCATTCCCCAGGTCTCAGTCCTAGGACCCCTCCTGTTCGGCATATACTTCTCAGAGGTACAGGCAAGCACAGGAGGACTACGGCTGACCAAGTTCGCAGACACCTGCAAACTAGGGGCTATAATTGACTCTCTGGCTGACACAGACATCCTCCAAAAGGGTCTCAGTGAGATGGATACCTGGTGCCAAAATCATGGCCTCAAGCTAAATGCCAAAAAGTGCATAGTCATCCCCTTTGAAAAAAACAAAGTACCCACAGGCTACCACATAGGTGGTAGTCCCCTAAATACGGAAGATGTAATAAGGGATCTGGGGACCCAAGTAGATAGTAATCTCACCTTTGATAATCACATTGCCAAAGTGGTTAGAAAATCCTTCTACGTGGCACACCTAATCACAAAAGGGTTCGCATCCAGATCAAAAGAGGGCATTGTGCCCCTCTACTCATCACTCATCAGACCCATCATAGAGTACAACACCCCATTTGGGATGTACCTTACAAGACACCTGCAACAGCTGGAAAGACCACAGAAGTACCTCACCAACAGGATCACTGGCCTCAAACAGATGCCCTATGCAGCTCGACTGAAGAAACTCCAGCTGTACCTGGTTGCATACCGCCTACTAAGAGGTAATCTCTGCCTGACATACATGGCCATGTCCAACCCAGAATTGATGGACATGCTCCATCTAAAGTAAACCTTATCCCCTCAAGCCACATGCTCTAGGGATCTAAACCTCACCACAACAATAAATAGGACGTGCTGGAGGGATAGATTCCTGTTCCAGAGACTTCCCATGCTTTGGAACAAGATTCCAATCTACATTAGACAGAGCTCCTCACTAACACTCTTCAAAAGAAACCTTGACGAGTGGATGGGAAACAGAAAGTGTACCCCGGGGATCACTTCAGTGGCTCTGCTGGACAGAGCCACATGGAACTAATCTAAGGGGTTGGCTTAAGCCAACATATTCTGGCTAGTTATAAATGCCTTAGGGCAGATAGCCTAGTAGCTACCTATGAACAACTACATTGCTTATGACAGAGTCATACTGGTACCTGTGGTTCAATGACCTGAATGGCTGTGTGACTCACTGGATCCTAGCCCCAGAAAGGCAGCTAACTATGACTCTCTCCTTACTCAGTCTATTGAGGGGGACATCAGTGTGCCTCACTATAGAATCACCAATGACCAGGAAATTTGGCTATGTGCTGGTTTGCCTTAACAGCTTAGCAGTGGAGTCATTGGATACAGTGTTCCAATGTGTATCTGTGGGAGGTGTTTTAATGGAGAGTTTACGTGATGGCTGAGGACCCTTTCTTGGATTATACTGTGCAGGAGGTCTTAGTGTCTTAGAAAGGTTACCTGTAAGTAACTCAGCATAAGTAGTTTTATGTATAGGGTCTTTACACAGTGAAGTAAACGCTGTTCAAGTGTCACTGGCAAACTCTATAGGATTGGTTTGGGTTGTATGAGAGAGTTTGCCTCCAGCATTAAAGTGTAGTTGCAGTTCTCACATACACTGTCTGTTTGATTAAGAATTAGTGTGTTGTCAGTATAAATAAGGCAATTTCTACAATGCCTCAGAATACCCATCTCGACCAGACTGGCCACAGAGAGAGTTAGAAAGTGCATATCCATGGCCACTGATCTACTAGGGCTGACTCGGGAGAACTTAAATATTGAACAAGTCAATAAGAGAAGCAACTTGATGAGCAACATTCAGCTATGAGCAAACTAGACGTTTTAGTTGTTAATAAAATATGTCTAGACAGTGATGCCACAAGAGTGCAGATAACAGACCTGAACAAAGACATTTAGAATAACAGGCACAATAAGCCTGTACCAGCAATTCCCAGCTCAAAAGGTGAAGGCTACCCTCTCCTCCCACAAGAGTGTAGACCACAAGCCTTCCTAATGTAAAATAACTGGTTTGGAGCTCAAGTGGTTAAACCAGAACAAAGACACTTAGAATAATAGGCACAATATGTCTTCACCAGCAATTCCCAGCTCAGATGGGAGGAGGCTACTCTCTCCTCCCAGAAGAGTGTAGAACACAATCCTTCTTAATGTAAAATAACAGGTTTGGAGCCCAAGTGCTTAAACCAGAACTGAGAGACTTTCAGAATAACAGACACAATAAGCCTCCAACCAGCAATTCCAACGTAGAAGGGTGTAAGCTACCACTCCTGGCACAAGAGTGTAGACCACAAACCTTCCTTATGTAAGATAACTAGTTTGAAGCCCAAGTGCTTAAATCAAAACTAAGAGGCTTATAATAACCGTTATAATTTTATCAGGCTACTAACAATCAGTAACAAATGCAGCAGATTAAATGAAACTGATCACTTTAAGACTGCAGAAAAAAGTAAAATAAAGTACTAAGGTAGGTAGAAGCACAGATGCAGTAAAATAGCTGAATAAAATGCAATTTTTCAAGTAAGTGAGAAGGGAGGAAATAAAAGATAATTCAAGTTTTAGAGACTAAGGGTGTGGGCCTTCCCAGATGATCCTTCAGTACTCATCAGAATAAGCTGATGAGATGGGATTTGGTTGAGTGTCCAAAATCAGATTTATAGTAGGGCAGGTAACTCAAAAGCCACCAAGTTTAAGAGTATGACACCAGTAGGGTAGGTGGATGGGAAAAATCAAATGCAGACAGAGATCAGCAATAGTAAGGCAGAGACCAGCAAGTCAAACAAGCACTATAGCTAAATAAAGATGCCTGTAAATATTTCTAGGGAAATGAGGAATGCTATTTCTCAGCACCTTCCATTAATTAACTGGATGTTATTCATTGTCTGCAAAGGAATTTTTTTCTAACTTTTCTAACTGACCTCAGCCAAGACCTCTTAAAACTCCAAAAGAACAAAAAACTTAAAACAAAACAAAATGCAATATAAGAAAAAAGACAAAAACTGGAAATAACTGAACCTTTAATAAATAAATCAAAATCAAATGCAGACAAAAATCAACAACAGTCAGGCAGAGAACAGCAAGTCAAAGAAGCACTACAACATTACTTTTATTATCTGAAATAATAATAGCTAGAATTAGGTGGGATTTATGAGGTGAAAAGAAGGACATAACATTGATTCTGCAGTGGCTGATCATTATTTTATAAGAGTTTGTCCAGTGGCAAAGGATGCTGAAGGATCATTACAGGTGAGTGTATAGGGTAGATGGAGCAATCATTTGTTCAGAATAGTAGAATATCACCTGCATATAATAGGTCACTTAAATGGAGTTCTCCTGGGAGGACATTAAGAAATAGAATAGGAGGGGCCATGTCTAGACAGAAATCTGTTAGAGTAAAGCTAAAGTGTTCTATTATGGAGATGGCTTTCAAACCATTCCATGGTATTTTGGCCAAAGATAAACTTCATCAGTTTATTGAGAAGTAAGTGTGGTCAGCCGTTTCAAGTGCCCTGATCATGTCTGCAAAAAGTCCTGCATTGGTAAGCCCCTCAATGATATTGCTATATATTAAGTTTGTGGCTGTAACTAATATGAAAGCTATGCTGAAAGACTTTCTAAAACAATATTTCTTATCTTATAGTAGTCCATAACTGTTTATATGTATTAGGAACTGTTTGTGAGATACTTTCTCAAACAATTTTTCAAGACAGCAGAGAGTGAAGATAAGCCGGAGGTCCTTATGGGATTTTGGAGGGGGTATTTTAGGAAGTAGGTTGATGATGAATGCTATTAAAGCTGAGAGAATAACTTCAGTAGTAATTGACAATTTTATATATGAGGGTAAGGAGTTTAACAATATTATCATCTGCTATCCTGGTGGTGTTGTGGTAGCGTTGTCGCCTCACGGTTAGACGTCCGTTTAATTCTCAGTTAGAGTGCCCTCTGTGTGGCGACATGCGTAAATGGGCGTTCCTTCATTGAAGGTTGTGCGTTAGGCCCGGCAAGCCAGCATGTAAAAATCTACTGCCAATCATTAGTGGACCGGAGTTCCGCTGTGGCGAGCCCTAACCGGGAAAAGCCAAAAGACACAAGAATCATCTGCTATCCTAAGGAAAGTAGGATGTAGTGGTGAGAACCTAGACAACAAGTGTTTTAAGTTTTTGAACTGGGTTTTGGTTTCTTTTATAGTGATTTCTCTAAATTGGAAAATAGAAGTACATTCATCCAAAATATATAGTTCTAGTCGAGGGTTGTTGACTGGTAGTTTTGCATAAGATGAAATGTGCTGGTAATATGTCTGATTGAAAAGGTAAGAAAGGATTTGTATTCTTCATCAGAGTTGATAAATGGGTTAAGGTTACCTGAGTTGGGAAGTTACTGGTTTTAGTAAATTGACCACTTAGTTACTTCAGTTCCTTCCAAAATAGTTTTTGATTAAGTGTAGCAGTTACATGCGTAGATCATAAATACAGTGCTTTAGCAGCATCAGCTGTTATTGTGGTTTGCTTTCTTCAGATGATATAGTTTTGTTGGAGATTATATTATTCAGATGTGATGTTCCAATGTAGCTCTTGAAAAGCAGCACTTGTAGTGAGCTTACCTTGTTAATGTATGAAAATAATGGAACAAATAAATATTACTTCTGGCAGTTAGTGAAAAAGATTAAGTGCTTCTTATGGTACAAGGTTTGATTCCCTCAGCCTTCATTTGCCTACTGTGTAACCTTGAGCAAGTCACTCAACGGTGGTCTGGGGCAATTTTGAATTTGGGCTAGTCTCCTCAATGGTGCCTGAACTGCATGCCTAGTGAATACCTACTCCCAGACAACATTTACAGGCCAGCCTTTTTTATATATTGTATTTATGTATATAGCTCTGTACAAACATGAATATACTTCCTTATGTTGTTGATGCTGATGATGTTTTAATGTATGAAGTTTTACATGTATGTTATAGGTCTATGCATGCCTTACATAATTTTTTTTCCATACATGCTGATGTCCTATGCAATTATACTGGGATGTGGTATCTATGAAGTGCTTGTGAGGGTATCATGCCACATGGCTTCCACAGTGGTAGAGACCTTGTTGCCTATGTACTGTAGCCTCCTTTGTCAGGATGCGATAAAACATCTATGTGCCATCACGCATCAAGTGGTTATGCTTCTGTCATTCTTGCCCTCTAATGTACTCTCTTTCTGCCACACATAGCTGGTATGTGATGCATAGACCTGTCCATGTGCACTGCTGCACATCTCATCTTGGTTTATGAATTCTGTATGTTGTCATGTGATGACTTGTCTTTACATAAATTACCATTGTGCGTGATGGTATACTATGATTATAAATATGCATATCCATTTAATTACGCCAAACCTTGGAGTATTATAGTATAAGACTTTTGGAATTTCACCCTTTGTCTTCAAAATCTGGCAGAGGTTAAATCTTAGTAACCTGTCAGAAATAAAACAATGCCAAATCCTGAAGCCTCTCTGTATAATTCAAGTTTTCCAGTCCTGTGATTTTCTATCAGGGAATCATTGTACCTTTTCAAGTTGTTTCAGGACGTTTGTTGGAAGAGTATAAACTGCAGCACAGTATTCAATAATGAGATAGATCAGTGAGGTATAAAGTGGTACCAAAGTAGAATCACCCTAGCTAACTCTTATCTTTTACCCTGTCTTCAGTATAGCTTACCTATTTTGACTAATATTCACATCTCTCTTAACCATGACCGGAGCAATGCTATAATAAGATACCTAGATTTGCAGACAATCTGCCACATAAAGCTCTTCATTGCTCTGCATTATATGCTCTCATCTTGTTAAAACTGCCACATTAACTAGCCCGTATACAAGTTCTTCTAACCCATAAAATACTACATAACCCCTCTACCTGCCTTTCTGTCCCTTCAGTACAAAATCACTATCTGCCAAAAAAACCTCTGTGCTCTCAAGGCAAAAACCTGTTTGGAATCTATTAACCAAACAAAGTATGGGACAAAATCTATACTCACATTGTATGCCAAACTATGGAACTCTCCTAAATTCAATAAAAACTATATCTAGTCGTCAAGTATTTCTCACTAACTCATGGCGACGCCTACTCACCTCACCAGTATGAGCTGCATCAACAAATACTTCAGGTTCATATTAAAGACTCATCATACTATTTAGCTGTACCTTTCAACATCTGCCCTTCTCCCCATTTTTAGGGAGACTTATATGTTTTATATATATCTATCCATATATATATATATATATATATATATATCTATCTATATATATATATATATATATATATATATATATATATATATATATATATATATATATATATATATATATATATATATTTTTTTTTATTAGTATAATAGAATATACTTATAATGCTTTTGTATATAATGACTGTCATATTATTATTATTTTTTTTAATTTTTATGATTACATCACTGGTGTCTCCTCAAACTTTATTGTATCCTATATATTCCACTGTTAAATTCTATGTGTGTTTGTGTGTGTGTTTGTATATTTGTATATATATATATATATATATATATATACATATATATATATGTGTGTGTGTGTGTATATATATACATATATATATATATATATATATATATATATATATATATATATATATACACACACACACACACACACACACAGTGTATATACACACTTTTTAAAACTCACATCTATATTACTGTGTTATTTGATGATTTCTAATACTGTGGAACTTTTCTCCCTGGGCCTCTGCTGAAAATGGCTATTTATTACCCAATAACACTTTCCTGGTAAACAAATGTCAATAAATAAGGAAATAAAGTGATATTCATGTCATACATATTCCCTTTTGGAATTATATTAGCCACAGGATATACTTTTTTGATGTTGGTATAGACTCACTGGTCATTTGAACTGTCATCCATAGCATTTTGCTTATGGGATTATTCTATGATTTGTTTTTTTTTACTATATGTCCTAATAGTACAGGGTGAAACCATTATTAATGTATAAAGTATATATTTTTGTTGGAATCTTTGAGAACTTCAGCATCTTTTATTGCAGTAATTATGCTACCTGTCTGTGCTCATTAGTATATCTTGTTATCCAGCACACATTTCCCATGTTTATATCTGAGAAGAATAATCTAAAAAGAAATTATTCTAGAACAGAGCCATGTGGGACAGCTGTGATATTTCCCTTTGGCAAACCAGATAAGCCCACACTGATTTATGTCTTGTTGTTTAACTAATATTTTACCCATTGAAGTACATCTGAGTTGACACTTGATACCTTAGAAAAGTCATGTTAAGTAGCATGTACCTTTTTTGGTACTTGCGTATTATCACAACCACATTATGTAAACATGATTTAGACTGCAGTTATGTAGCAATTTGTGGTGGGGATATTCTATTTCAGTGAGTTACCCATATGAAAATGTCACCACGGAATAAGGTATTGGTATACTGTAGTTGTTTATTGCACTTTAGTTTTTTAAATGTATATTTCAGTTAGACATTCACCAACACCTTTTATATGCTAAACAATAGAGCAGCAACCACGTTTAAAAGATGATGGGATGCACCATTAAAAATTCGGCACTGTTGGGGTATATTAGCCCAGCTGTGTCTGGCTGGGGCAGCTAATACATATTCTAGCTTATTAGGTAGCACTTTAACTGTATCCTTCTACTGAACCCTATTGGGAACAGCAGGAAGAAGAACAAGTGTACTAAAAACCTGTGAACCTTGCATGCTGCTGTGGACCGTTGGGAAGTTTTAGTTCATTCAAATGCCATTCCACATATTAATGATAGCTGTTCTGCAGGGTGGTTTTTTTTATTACTAGAAACCACCAACAGCAAAACCAATATATTGTTTCTTTGTTTAATTAATAATCTTTAGAAGTATGTCACTCGAAATACAACATAAATCACACAAGCTGCTCAGCTGTGCATGTATAACGGGTGCACAGTCCATTCCAGATGACGATAGTTATCAATTACGTTTCCTTCCATTTATTTTAAACTTGAAAACCAATAACACCAAATGAAGTACACACACAGATATCCAACTTGTTTTCCAAATCTTTGTGAGCTATATATAATATACCTCGGCAGGAGAACGGATTGGAAATAAGCCGCATCTCCTGTTCGCAATGTGGTTGCGATAATGTTAAGTACCCTTTTTTTTATTTTTGCCCATGATATTTTCAATAAATGTTTAGGTTTCCTGAAGTGGTTTGGGGGGGAAATAATTGTAGAGTTGCATGGGGTTTCAGCCTATTGTACAAATGTAGTGAGAATTCTATCTTTATCAGTTAGTCTTGCAAATGTCATTATGATAACCCTGGAAAAATTACATTCATTACTATTTACAGTTCCGGGAGCCAGGTCTATCAATGATATCTGGCTTTTGTAAGTTTTAAGGTCTCACTGAAGAGATCTATTAAGTAATGTTTAGGGCGGGCTGATGTATGTGTTTGTCTTCTGACATAAAAAAAAAAATGACATTATACCTCTATTTCCTTGCTTCAAGTTCTAATGTTCTGTTTTCATAAATCTTATTTCCTTCTTCATAACCTGATTTTTTTTATTCTAATTCTTTTCCCCGGCATTTTAAAATTCTAAGCTATTATTTTATACTCTGTTTTCTGGAAAAGGGTCACCTCCTTTGTTTACTCAGTCTGTCTGTTATCTGTTTTATTAGAATATTTTATTAGACAAAAGTTGTTAATGTACTGCAAAGCAACAAATATAAATTACTACATTTTCTTCAATAAAATAACCTATAATAATAATTTAGAGTAAACGATAAAAAATGATCCCAGTGTCCAACAATATGAAACAAAAACGCCAAAGAATTGACGTAAACCACACCAGGAATCTGGAAACTGTGCTGGAAACAACGTTCGTTTATTAGTTGAACACAAACAGAGGTTAAGCGCTTTCTTCAGAATACTACTGCCTTCATCAGAACAACAAGTACTGGAATTCATCAACTTATATACAAACACCCCACAAGAAAAACCCGCCTTTTTCATCAATTAATCAATTATACCATTGTGTTCAAAGTTTGTATGACATTATCTTATACAAACAAAGTTTCTATAAAACATTTCTCATACAATACATGAAACTATACATATTGCAAAACTCATACATCCAAATGTCCACAATACAAAATAAAATATTGTATGAACTATTATGTAAAAGTCTCAATAAAATGACCAAAATATAATAAATGCATAAAAATCCTTTGGCGTTTTTGTTTCATATTGTTGGACACTGGGATCATTTTTATCGTTTGTTGTTTGTTATGGAATCTATGCAGGAGACTTTGAATTTGTCTACATCAGTCTCCCGTGAGGAGATTGATAAAATCCACTCAGAAATGGCAATCATTAGAGGCGAAATCACCCGCCTAGTGGAACTGCTCACTCCGCCTTGTACTGCACAAAACAAGTGTGCGCAATCTAACTTCATGTTACCAACGACTATCCGTTCCTCTATTGGCCATGGTAGTGATGACGATATTCCTAATGGACAGAGGAGATTCTCCTCCCCACTTTCGTCTAGATGCACGCCGAGGAAGGAATCTAATGAACAATTTGTTTGCCAAAGAAGTTCTACCAACATTTTGACAGTGACCGATAATACGGATGAGGATCAATTTTTGATATCTGGCGCCAAACCCAAACGCCAACCTCCGGTTCGGACATACGCCGGTGAAGAAAAGAACAGAGCGGTTCTTAACACACATACTAAAGGTACTGTTTCAGATTCTTCCCCTCAGGGAGGCTCTGTGAAAGGGCAAATATACAATTTGGACAAATTCATGAAAATGCCTCTAGATTTTAAGGACATTTCTAGGTTTGGGTATACCAATCAACAGGAAAGAGGTGTAGGTGATCACCCTTCTTTGAAGAAGCTTATTTATTCATTTGGTAATAATTTAAGTAAAGTCAAAAATATCCAAGTTGAAAATATGTATCTCCGTAAATGTTTGGACAGTGGTGTAATACCCATGGGCCTGCGTTTTTTCAAGGAGCCCATGGGCATTGACATGAATGCTAAAAACATCAAAACGTGTAATGACATGTTTAATGAATTTGGAAAAAAGTTTATGTCATTTATAATTGAATGTAATGATTTTAAAATAAGTACGTTGTTAAATGAAATTGAAAACACCGACAAACTCATACAAAATGATATGCTTTTTGCACATTGGGAAAAGTTATACTTCAAACAATTTGAGTATGCTGAGAGTATGTATAGGAAAACTTATGAAAGAAAATGTAGGAAGTTACAGAGAGATATTGCGCAGTACGAGAAAGGAACTGCATACAGGTGGAAAACCAACAATGATAGAAAATACGTAGTGGCTAAATCGGACAGGAAACACTCTAATTTTTATAATGACAGTTTTGCTTACCCTAATGATGAGGAGTGTATTTTATCAATCTCCTCACGGGAGACTGAAGTACACAAATTCAAAGTCTCCTGCATAGATTCCATAACAAACAACAAACGATAAAAATGATCCCAGTGTCCAACAATATGAAACAAAAACGCCAAAGGATTTTTATGCATTTATTATATTTTGGTCATTTTATTGAGACTTTTACATAATAGTTCATACAATATTTTATTTTGTATTGTGGACATTTGGATGTATGAGTTTTGCAATATGTATAGTTTCATGTATTGTATGAGAAATGTTTTATAGAAACTTTGTTTGTATAAGATAATGTCATACAAACTTTGAACACAATGGTATAATTGATTAATTGATGAAAAAGGCGGGTTTTTCTTGTGGGGTGTTTGTATATAAGTTGATGAATTCCAGTACTTGTTGTTCTGATGAAGGCAGTAGTATTCTGAAGAAAGCGCTTAACCTCTGTTTGTGTTCAACTAATAAACGAACGTTGTTTCCAGCACAGTTTCCAGATTCCTGGTGTGGTTTACGCCAATTCTTTGGCGTTTTTGTTTCATAATAATTTAGAGTAGTTGGCAATGAAAGAATTATAAAAAAACATATTGTCCAAACAATAAAGATGTTCAGAATCAAGCTATGGTCTCTGGAGACAAAATGTAAACTCTCACTGGTGCACTCTCTGCTTTATGAGAGGACCTTGATGCTAGTACTTGCCTTTATGTATATGGCTACTTGCCACTGCAATCTTTATCTAGCGATTAAAGAAAAGTTTAGCATATTCAATTGTTTTATACAGCAAGATAAAAGAAGGTAATTTTTGTTACTGAAACTAATTACATGTTTTGACAATAAATTGACAATATCTATATGTACAGAAAGAGGCTACATGTTGTCCAAAATTGTAAGGCACCACCCAGGAAAGGTATACGGCAATTGGCACAAAACATTAAAATGCTAAGCTGTTAACTAGTTGCTTTCTCTAGCCCAGAGTACAGAATTAGATTTTTCTACCTGTTTTTACATGCTGTATGACTTCAAATGAGTCACTTAATCAGAAGGTACTCTTAGGTCACCCCTGAAAATGGACACATCAGGTTGGTTTACAAAGTTACAGATGTATTAAAGAAAGTTATCAGCTTCCTACAAGTAACTGGCAGACAGCCACTGACATTGTTTTGTTTGCACGGGTTTGGCAACACTTGTTAAGTTGTGAGAATCTGCAGTTACTTTTAGATGGGCTAGGCTTTCCACTTAAAGTGGTATTTGAAGTTAGACACCACCTGCTTTCTGGCTAAACCCTCAAAGTCAGTTCCTTTTTGTTTTGCTTTAGCTAAAATGTGCAGCTCTCTCAACAGTAATATTATTCTCATTCAGAGGCAATCCTCAAGGCATTCCTGCCACGATGGCTTTGGCTTACAACCTCCAGCAGTGGCACACTAAGTGGTCTTCAAACACTATTCAAAATGTAGATTTTTTAAGAAAAGTGTACAAGTACCAAATCATTATTGTTTTCTAGCTAAATGGCATTTTCTTCCAGAAATTTCAAGAAAATCAAAAAGAAGTTCTGCTGAAATAATTCCAAATATGGGATGTTCTGCTCAGCTCAGCTCACCATTACATGTAATGACCTCCCACTTTCAGTCTATGACCTTTTTTCTGTACAACTCTGAATTGCATGCTAAATGAAATCCTGATAAGCTATGTGATGCTATACATTTTAGACCTCCATAGTTCAAGGCTCATCAACACAAAACTCTTTAATCTGCAATAAAAAGCATTTAACTTTTAATTATCAGTTTAGAATCCAGAACTTTGGATTCTCGGGGTTGGGAGGGTGGCCTAATAGTTAAGGTGTTTGCCTTACAAACACAAGCTGCAGGGTTTGAGTCTTACAAGGGATAATTGGCTAGGCTTAAAGTGGCTCGCAAGGGCAGTTAGCCTAGTACTAAACTATGAACCTATGAAAGACGATTGCCATTAAAGGTATGACTTAAGTATTTAGCTCAGTGATTTTTAAAATAAATGGTCTATATCTGTTCTGCAACACCTTTCTAATCTGCATATCCCTTCTAGAGCAAGGAAATGAATACTATTGCATTACCCAGTAATTCAAATGACTTATTTAGCTAAACTGCTAATGGTCCTAAATGACTGCTTAGTATTACCCTGTAAACCTATGAACATTATCTGTAAAAACACTCTCTGTACTATGCATCACCCCCCCATTTCTTTCTAATTATGCTGTCTCCCAGATTGTGCCTTAAATAATAATTTTACTTGGTATCGGTAATTAACTTGGTCAGGTACTTACCTGATAGTCAACAATCAAATAAAGTATTAGCAAGTTCAGACTTGGGTTTATTATAGTGCTTGTTTGCTAAGCACTCTACAAAAGCTATCACCAAATAATGTATTACGATTAATATAATATAAATAAAAATGTAATATGTAATATACATTTGTAATAAGTTGTTGCCATTAAGCAAATCAAGTAAGAGGATTACCATACAAAAACAGTAAGAGAGAATACAGTAGCAGACAGCTACACATTGTTGCACAATATAATTATGGTGTTGAGTGCTAAAAATTTTCAGCTAGTGCAATCTAGCCACCAATAAAACAACAATTAAATATTATATAATAAGTATAACAGTCAGTTGCATAAACTCATTTATTCTGGCATAAAATAATTATATTTTGTGAGATTGTGCTCATTTATTCAGAGCATCCCTGTGCCTGACTTGGACACCTGTGACTACAAGACTTGGATTGCTTCTAAAACCATCTGGACCTATAAAGCTGATTTAAGTATTTTTTGCACTTGCTCTAACTGTCTCAGTGCTATTTAACACTTCTGTGGTGCATTTATTGATTTAGTTGAGTTTATCACTGTTTTTTTCAGCCTGCACTTGTTAAATAAATGCCATCTGTTTGTTACTGTACTGCTCTTAGGTTGTTTTAACAGTATTCTAATATTTCCTAACCTCCTCTGGTACTATATAAGCTGTTCTGAGTTTGCCAAAGTTTGCCTGTGTTTGTCAAAATATTTCTATGTTTTGCAAAGTTGTTCTGTGTTGTTGTTCTCTTACATTCCTGATTTTACTGTATTTTTCTGCACTTTAATAAAGCTGTTCTGTTGCCTTAAGTAGCTAGTACAAAGCATAGACTAGATTCAGATCTGCTGAATCTAGACTGTATTGTTAAACTTGAGCACTATTCCAGCCATCTCACATTAGGAGAGCCCTGCTTGCACCCTTGTTGCAAAGTGTGTAGTCTGAGCCTCATCTGAGTTGGTGATTACTGGAGGAAAGCTGATTGTGTGCTTTCTCATTGGTAGTTTAGCTTAAAAGTGTTTAATTTCACCTGTATTTAAGCCTTGCATTTGCACGTGGCTGCGCACTGCAAAACGAGGTTCAGCAGTGCCCTGTTTAGACACAAACGCCTTGAAAGACAATTTTCTCCTAGACATCTGTTAGTGAACCCTCCTAAGCTTCCCTGCTACATTGTGGGAAACTTAGTTGTGCACAGATAAACGTTGCCATAGTTTTTACCCCTAACCTTCAATAGAATAAGCCCTTTTGTTAATCCTAGAGCAAAATCTGGCCAAATTAGCCCACTTCCCAGTAGTAGATATGGTAAAACTTACCATAATGGATGGTCAGTTTCCAACCATTTCTCTGGCCAGCCTGATTGACATGAGCATCCTGAGGCAATGTAATAATTGCCTCATGTATACTGACAACTACCTAGTCCTAAAATAAACAAATACAATATGTGAGAGATGTAATTACACTATGAATTTGGAATCAATTCTCTCACATAACAACAAACAGGACATCAAACAGGTTGTCAGCACACACACATAACCTCTCACACAAAACAAGGCCACAACACATAAACCCACATATGTAGTACTCAATAGAAGCATACCAAAAGATCAGTGACATCCCAAGCACAAACCACTTGCACACACTGCAAAGCAAATAGAATCCACTACACATAACAATACACACAACAGTGTCTCAGCAAATAAGCCCATAAGGCAAAACACCTCAAAAACCAAATGTCCTGGTCATATGCGACTCTATAGTGAGAAACACAGAAGTCCCCCACAGGCTCAAAAAGGAGAATGTCACAGTCAGCTGCCTGTCAGATGCCAGGATCCATCATATTACGCATACACTCAAGTCACTCAAAAACTCTGTCATAGTACATTTTGGGTGAATGAATTGAGATGTACCTCTCTGGACTATATGAGCGAGACATGACTGAGCTCTCAGATTATGTATCCCAGACTGATGTGTCCCTAGCCCTAAGCAGCATTCTACCTTCACCCAGGATGATGCTACAATATAGACAAAAAATGATTGACTTCAACAAGTGGCTTAGCTCCTAGTGTCAATCCAGGGGGATCCAGCATCTGTCAGCCTGGGAAGACATGGTTGACAGATCATGCTACTTTGCCAGAGATGGTCTTCACCTGTCTCTTCTAGTCTTCCAGATACTGGAAAAGGTGCTTTGCATCTCCCATAGTACCTTTTTTAGGCAATGTCAAAACAACAAAATTTCCAGTGTAAAAAAATCCAGTCAAGATAAACTTAATGTTAGGAGCCTAAACAGGAAACAGCACTCCCTGGAAGCACTCCTCACCTTGGAAGATGCTGACATCTGTGCAGTCACTGAGACATGGTTCAAGGCCACAGACAGCACCCTGGCTGTGCAAGGCTACAATGCCTTCTACATGTTCAGACCCCAAAACAAGTGTGAAAGAACCAAAAGTGAAGGTGTATCCATCTTCATGAAAGCCAAATACACTTCAGGACTAGTTAAACAGTATGACTCTCTTATGCTACTTCAGGTCCAACTACCTATAGGTAAAACACCCTCCTACATCATTGCTAGCTACAGGTCCCCCACCAAGAACCAACAGAAGCCCACGGCCTACCTGGACTTATTAGAGTCACTTACTATACAGCCAAACACTTTGGTCATGGGAGATTTCAACTTTCATCGATTGGGCAACATACAGGAACATAAACATGCTTGCCCTGAGGTTCCTGGACTTTTGTCAATACAAATGCCCTGGAACAGCTAGTCTGCACCCCCACAGGGGGCTCAAATGTCCTAGACTTAGTACTCACCAACATGGGGGGGTGGTCACTGCACTACCCCCTGTGTGTTGCCCTCCCTGGTAATGTCAGACCATAAATATGTGTCATTCAAAGTAATGATCAGACCTGACACCCCCACAGGAATAATAAAATTGAAAAATTTCTCCAAAGCAAACTATAGCCTACTAAGCAATGATATTAAAGGTTTCAAACCCTCTGATAAAACAGCCAACAATTACTCCTATGCAGAGCAGAGGAATACACAAATGCCCTATATAATCAACTAAACATTTGTATAGACTTGGCTACACCTGACTGGATCAAAAACCAGGTGCTTCTGAAAAAAACAGGCCACCCTGGTGGACCTCAAGTGTAACTAGGTTATATAACAAAAAGGAAGAAACTGATGTCAAAGAACAAGAGGGAACTTACTCAGCAGAAGAAGAATTCCCTCCATAGCATGAACAAGCAAATCAGATATCTTGTAAAGTCCTCTAAAACTAGTTACAAAGCTTAATTAGCATCCCTAGCTATGGATAATCATAAGGCATTCTTTACCTATGTGTAATCTAAAAGGGAATACCCAACTGTGTGCCAGACTTTTACTGGATGGTACCTCTCATACTGAATCTGAGGAAATTGCCAACTTGCTAGCTGAAAGATTTGGTGCACACTTCACCCCCACCCCTGTCTGCACCAGCAATACCCCAAAGCATACCTGACACCAGTCCTCCTCCTAGTATCTCCAAAGAGCAGGTCATATCCATGGTCTCCAAAGCTAAAAACACGGCCACTATGGGACCAGATAATATCCCAGGCTACTTACTAAATAATCTAAAACAGCACCTAGCAGAAGCACTTGGAACTCTCTTTAACCTCAGCCTGAGCACTGGCTTTATTCCAGCAGAGTGGAGAACAGCAACAGTAATCCCCTTGCACAAAGGGGGCCCATCAACCAACCCTGGGAACTATAGACCCATAAGCCTAACCAGCCCTATTTACAAGGCCATGGAAAAAATCATCATGGACCTTATCAATAAGGGCATAGGTGACCTTCAAACTCTTGACCTGACCCAGTTTGGCTTTATTAAGGGTAGAATCATGCTTATTGAGCGTGGTGGACTTCTATCACCAAAGCCTTGGATGAAGGCAAAACAGTATATACTGCTTATCTTGACTTGGCCAAGGCTTTTGACACAATCCCCCACTCAGGTATCATTGAAAAACTCTCCCAGCTGGGGATTAACCCATACATCAATAGATGTGTAGCCACCTGGCTCACTGACAAAATGCATACTGTCAGAGTTGTGGATCCTACCTCTACCAGTAGACCAGTTATCAGTGGTGTACCACAAGGATCTGTGCTGGGCTGTCTAATGTTTGAAATCTATTTCTTGGATGTCCAGGCAAAAGTGGATGGCCTGTGGCTTACCAAGTTCACTGATGATTGCAAACTGGGTGCAATCATCCAGTCCCCAAATGATGTTAACATATTACAAAAGGGGCTAACAAAGCCAAATGATTGGTGCCAAAGCCACAGACTAAAACTAAATGCAAAAAGAGCATTATTATTCCCTTTGGCAAAGAGGAAGTCCCTGCAAATTACAATATTGACAGCACCTCCCTAAGCTCAAAACCAGTGGTGTGAGATTTTGAACACAGGTTGATATCAATCTAATTTTCAATTACAAGTAAGGAATATAATAATTGTGACTCCAGTGGCCTAGTCTATTTAGCTAAATGTCAAATTTGCCATGCATTTTATGTTGGCAAAACAGAGCGTAAATGTCGACGAAGAATATATGAGCACATTTATGACATACAAATTCATAAAATCACCAATGCCTTACTTAAGCCCAAACAAAAATGCACTAATGCACGCTACAAGTTTTTTGTCTAAGAGAAAGTGAAAATGGATGGAAGGGATGCTCTGTGGGAGGAAACCATAGAATATAAAGAGCTATTGTGGCAGATCACCCTTCAAGTTAACAAACTTCCAGGGCTCAATGACAATATTTCTATTGCTCCTGTGCTAAAATTAAAGGCAGCTAAGTTATAATTGTTTTATTGAAGAATTGTTTTATTGGGTTTTATGATGTGATTTATTGTTAAATTATGTTTTTATAACATGTCTTTTTATAACATATTTAATTCTTTTTAAACAGCATTTTTATGAATGAAATATGTATTTTTAACATATTTTTAATATATTTAACACATATTTATATATTTTTATTCAGTGGAGTTTATATATGAAACTAGTATGAGTTTTAACTTCCCACCAATGTAATACAAAACCACTAAGCAATATATGTCTGTATTCAGCTTTTAGAATGGGCGGCCATGGTGGTGCAGCGGTTAGCATTGTCGCCTCACTGCAAGAGGTTCTCTTGTTCAATCCTTGGCTGGGGTGCCTTCTGTGTGGAGTCTGCATGTCCTCCCTGTGGTTGCATGGGTTTCCTCCAGGTGCTCCGGTTTCCTCCCACATCCCAAAAACATGCTGTAGGTAGATTGGACACTCTAAATTGGCCCTAGGCGTGAGTGTGTGTGTACCTTCCGTGGAAGGTTGGCAAATCGACACTGTAAAACTCTACTGCCAATCATGAGCAGACAGGTGATCCGCTGTGGCGACCCCTAACCGGGAAAAGCCAAAAGAAGAAGAAGATTCAGCTTTTAGAATGTGTTTTTTTTAGAATGACCATTAGAGGGAGCTTCAAGTTTATTTTTATGGACATTATGCATTTGTGTAATTTCAAGCAAAGAATGCATTTATTTTAAAGAGTTTTTAGTCTTAAGTAAAAGTAGTTTGAGTTTATGTTTTATCATGACCAAGTAGGCTGTTATTTATGTTTTATTCTTCTTTTTTCAATCACATAAAAAGATGTTTATGTTACTATATGCACAGCCACTTTACTAGCATTTCATTATGTTCCAAGGAATTAGGATCCTGTTTTTTAAATTTAATTGGTTAATTATTTAATTGATAGTGTAGCACAAGTATAAATGGATGGGTTTTGGGGTCAGTCCACATCTGAGGAAGTGTTTTTAAATGAAAATGTATCAGGTAGGAACATTTATGTCAGCAGTACATGTGTGTTCAGTTTGTTTTTATTAGAGCTGTGTTTGTACATTTGGACTTTGGTATTCATTCCTGGTGGTGCCTGTGGATATTTACAAGTTTTTTTGGTACCTTGGTGACCTTTTTTGGAGTTTTTTTAGTTTTATTCACCATGGAGTTGAATACCAGTTCGGATGTGGAGGAAAGAGAAAGTAGGGAGGAGCTGGGTCAAGCCAGGAAGCTGGTCAGCCAATTGACACAACTAATTGACTTGCTTACTCCTTTCAGCCAATCGATGATTGAGATTGCGATGAAAAGCCAAAGGGGGTGGTCTGAGGAAACACAGACTGTAAAAGAAACCAGATGACGTGAATATGGACCTGGTGAGGGTGTTTCTGGCTCTAATGGAGGCATCTGCAACCAGGATGTGGATTTTTTACAAACCCCCTTTGCTTTAAGGGGCTCTGAAGGAGACCTGGCATCTAAAGAAAAAGGATTTACTTCAGTTCCAAAAGGGCAGAGAGAGAGAGAGGACATTTTCTAATACAGTCAGACGAAAAACAATGGACTTCAAAGACTGGCTGCAGGTTAGTTTCTCTAAAGAGTTTAAAGAGAAAGCAGTTACACCTGGGCCTGTTGCTGATACTTATGAAAACAATGTGAACAAATTATATAGACTTATTGAGAGATTAAAAGCTTGGACATTGAAAATTCATATTTAAAAGAATGTATATCTAAAAGTATTGTTCCTAAAGGGCTTAGGGTAGACAAACACCCAAATAATGTTAAGCCTGGTAGTATTTTTCACAAAGAATTGGTTGAAATATTTAACAGATGCAGACTTGACATTTTAGAAAGTATTATAGATGAAAATGATAGATGTAGAAAAGATTTGGTGAAATAAATTGACTTATTGAATGAAAGCGTGATTAATGACTTAATGCATATTATTCCAGCTGAGAAAACTAAATATAATGACATTAAGATGGATATAGAAGCCCATTGTAAAGAGTTAGTCACAAGGAAAATTAAAAAAACTGGAAAGGGATATTAAGGAATATGCCAATAATACAAGTTACCCTGACCCTAGAGGTAGAGCCAGGTTTTGGGAGAAGGAAAACAACAGTGCTGAGGTAGTAAATGAAGTGCCTAGTGTAGGACAACAAGTAGGTGATCAGGATGATTTTGCTGGCCATTAGCCCCCTGCCTTCCCAAGAATATCGGAAAGAATAAGAAACAGGAATGATCAAGGATACCAGCAGTATCAACATTTTTGGAGGGGCAGTGGAAGGGGAAAGGGGAGATACTAAACAATAGTTGTATCACCCACCCTGACTTGGATAGTGACATCATTAAACAGGATGTAGGAAACCCATACAGATTCATAAAGGGAGATTTCAGTATATACAGTTTCAGCCATGTGATGTTACAAAAAGAACATTTTAGTCTTCTCTCTAAGGGGATGAAATATATACCCTCCAGAAAAGGGGTCTTGACAAAAATTCTTTTGGATATAAAAATGTTTACCAGGAAGATCAGTTTTGAACTCATGTTAATGATAATAGGAACTTGGAGCCCGGTGGACTAATGAGGAAAAGTGTCTATAATCCACCTTTACACCCCCAAATTAAAAACTTTGAAACTGTAGTGGAAAGTGAGGTCAGGAAAAAGCTTTCAAAAAGTATGGTATAAGAATAATTTGCAAGAGGATGAGAGAAAAGTTTTAAATGAGTTAAGGCAAGACAAAAATTTAAGATTAATGAAACCTGACAAAGGGGGTGGGATAGTGCTAATGGACTGTTTAACATATGAAGGGAAACTGAATAATATGTTAAGGGATTCTTCTAGATACTCTGTGGTATCTAAGAATGAGGTTAACATCGCCTACAGGAGAATAGACATGGCACTAGAAGACCTCAAAATAGATGCAAAGACGTTTGAGTTTTTGAAAGTTGAGAAACCAAGAATCCCTACAATGTTTGGGATCCCTAAAGTACATAAAAATTGAAGGGACCTACCATATAGACCTATAGTGTCAGCAGAAGGGTCGAAAACTTTACCTCTAGCAAAATATGTTGACAGTAAAGTAAAATGATTATGGTTGAAAAAGAAGAATATTTTAAGAGATTCTTGGGATTTTTTAAGATGTCTCAAAAAATAATTGTTTTGTAATAGCATTTCTTTTTTAACAATAGATGTAGTTGATTTATTTTCATGTATCCCTAACCAAGAGGGTCTTCTATTGTTGGAAGAGACTATATATGAAGATGTAACAACCACAAACCAAAAACAGATTAATAATAACTACAAAGAAGGACCAGTGAAAAACAGCTCTACTTTCCACCAGAAAGAATTTATTAATAAAACCTTATAAATCTCTAGCGCCTAGGCTGTTGCCTTTACAGAGTAAAAAACTTTGTCCATTTGTAATCCCACTTTATATACATTCTTAACACTTCATTTTTCAATAAATCAATTAAACAATTAGATAAAACTTCTTGAAAATTAGTAATAAAACAATCAACATATAAAACCCCGCCAATTGCACTCTTTGTTAAGCCCCCTGGGCTGCAAAGTTTCATATTTCATAATAAGAATAGCTTCCTTTTTCCTTAAAACATGTTTTAACAAATTTTCATTACCATACTGATATTCTATTTGTTCTAAAACTGTAACTTTCATGCCCTTAATAATCCCCCCATGTGCCAAATGGAAATGTTTTGCCACAGGACTCAACATTTTTTTATTTTTCACATCCCTAATGTGTTCTTTTATTCTCTCAGCCAGGCTTCTCTTAGTCTCCCCTATGTCATTTTTTCCACATGAACATTTAATCAAATAAATTACACCTCTACTCATACAAGAATATGTACCCATAGTATTAAAGCTTTTGTCTCCTATTTTTTCTGCCTCACTTATTATATACTGACATACTGAACATTTTCCACAAGGAAATGTCCCCTTCTTAGCTACAATATTTCCTATCTTTTGTACTGGTCTTCTATACCTACCTCGTACTAAAAAATATTTTAAACTACGTCCCCTACGATAGGAGACACAAAGCTCAACATTTGTTAGAGACAACACCTCTCTTCTAGTTTGTTTCCAAAAACTTTTAACTATCTCATTCAATTTATTAGAAAAAACAGTATATTTGGTAACAAAAAACATTTTTGAACTTTCTTTCTTTTTTTCAGTTATTTCAAATCTGTTATTCGTAATAATTCTCTTACTGAATTTGCCTTTATTTCCTTCTTCATATAATTTTGCAAAACTTTGTTTAACTTCATCTAAATTGTAACCTCTCTCTATAAAACTATACATCATATTTTAGCTTCTTCTCTTGCTTCTTTAACATCACTACATAATCTTTTAATTCTCAACATTTCTCCATAAGGTATAGACTTTAAAGTATGTTCAGGATGACAGCTGGTAGCATGTAACATCCTATTTACCTGATTAAACTTCCTATATATCACAGTATGGATCTTATTACCTGTTCGTCCTTTTAAACAAATGTCCAAATAATTAATTTCTACACCTACCTGTATCCCATCGAATTTGATTTTATAGTTATTATTTAAGTATTCCACAAATTCATTGGCCAAATTTTTTCCACCCTTACAGATGAAAATCAAATCATCTATGAAGCGAAAATATTTTAACACATACCTATTAAAGAACTGGCTCCTGTAAATGTGTTCATTCTCAACTAGCCCTATAAATAAGTTGGTATAAACTGGGGCAAATGCTGCTCCCATAGCTGTTCCTACATTTTGTTTATATAAAATTCCATCAAATTCAAAAATGTTATTAGTTAAACAAAAATGTATCAATTCCATGATATATTGAGTCCTAGGTGTATCTCTCAAGAAATGTTGTACAGCTTTCAAACCTAAATGATGTGTAATGTTTGTATATAAACTAACCACATCCACTGTAATAAAAAACATATCCTTGGTCCACTCTATTCCTTGTATTTTACCCAAAAAATCATAGGAATCCCTGACATACGATGGTAATTTCACCACTTCTTCAACTAGTACTTCATGCAAAAAACTACCAACATTATGTGTAAAACTTCCAGTCGCCAAAACTATCGGACGTCCTGGAGGCCAGTGAATATTTTTGTGTAATTCTGGAGCACAAAAAAACTTTGCTACTGTACTGTTCTTAACATACAATTTATTTGTTATATCCTTGGCCATAAAATAATGTAACCTCTCCCCTTTTTTTAATAAATTGTATAACTCCTGTTGTGCTTTCAATAAGCATGTCCCATCTACGATACTGTATACTTCTTTATTTTTTAGATGTTGTAAGCACATTTCTAAATAATCGATTGAGTTCAAAACCACTAATTTGCCCCCTTTGTCCGAGGGTTTAAATATCAAATCTCAATTCTGACTCATTTTTTGTAATTTTAACCATTCTTCCCTTGTCAAATTGTATTCCATGTTTTTCACAACTATCTCTTTCAGTTCTTTATCAATAAAAAACTGTATTGCATTATTGAAACGCTGTATACAAATATTTCTATAAGGTGGAAGAAAAGTATTTTTTGTTTTAATTTTACTCAAATCAAACAAAGTATAAGCGTTGTTTTCCACATCAGACTCACAAGAATAATAAAGTTCCCCACTAGTAGTTGAATCACTGTCACTTCCCAAAGAGACATCTAGTTCTCCCAGGTTAAAAAAGTATTCCTTTATATGCATTTTACGTACCAAATCATGAATCCCCCCTTTCACCTCGTATAATCGAGGTAATACAGTGGGTATAAATTTTAAACCTTTGTCTAAAATTGCTAACTCAATATCATCAAAAACATAATTAGACAAGTTAACCACATAGTCTTTAAGACAAACTGGTTGTACCTTATTAATTAGTCCATTTGCTTCTCTTATAACGTCCTTCTCCCGGGTCTCGACCATAGTCCTGTCCCTGCCAGCCTCTTTTCCTGGTATTGTAACTGCTGTTGTTACCACCGGAGCCCCGAAATGTCCTGCAAAATGATTGTTCCTCATCTGGTCTTTGTAGAGCAGGAAATTCTTGCTGAAAATCATCTTCTTTTTCTAACGAGGACGCTCCACTTTCACCCGACACAAAGCTCCTATTCTTCATTGGCCTGGAAGTGATGTTATCTTTTTTAAAGCTAACGCTCCTCCTCTTAGTATGCTGATTGGTCATAAGTGTAAATGCTTTTTGTACTCGTAATCTCGGTTATCTCTCTGCAATTTATTTTTCTTCCGATTTAGTAAATCTTTTTCATACGCATTCAACTTATCATTGATGTCAGTTAAAAATATTCCTAACACTGAATTAGAAGAAACTTTAACAATTTCTTCACACAATTGTTTTGTCTCAGTCAATAATTTGTCCCTTTTGATTCTGTCTCTCTCCACAAGGATGGTTACCCATTCTAAGCTGCAGCGATGCGCTGCAGCTATCCATCTCTCATGAAAATGTACTTCTAACTCTTCCGACAGTTCAAAGGGAGAAGATGGATTTTTTAATGCTCTCAAGCCTCTTGGTGTTATTTCCAGCTCCAAATACCTCTGGAGACTGTTGATATTGTAAAACACCGAGGCTTCCTTGAAAATAGATTTCTCCAATTGGGGACATAAATCTTGTACAGCTGGTATGGCTGAAATGTCTTTCTTTTTACCCACCATGGCAAAAGGATTGCTTGTTATACATTGTCGAGCATTTTCCCATTTCTTAAGTACATTTGGCATTGGCATACTTAGTGTGTCCAAATTAATTGTTCTCTGCCCACAATTAATTCCTTCTCCTCCATCCATTTTTAACACACTTCCACTGCTATTACCTTCCACGATGTCGTTATTAAAATCCATACTAACTTCTCGAAAAATTCGAGGAAAGGAGCACAGAGTTTCACTGGTCATGGATATAACAACCACAAACCGAAAACAGATTAGTAATAACTACAAAGTAGGACCAGTGAAAAAAGCTCTACTTTCCACCAGAAAGAATTTATTAATAAAACCTTATAAATCTCTAGCGCCTCGGCTGTTGCCTTTACAGAGTAAAAAACTTTGTCCATTTGTAATCCCACTTTATATACATTCTTAACATTCATTTTTCAATAAATCAATTAAACAATTAGATAAAACTTCTTAAAAATTAGTAATAAAACAATCAACATATAAAACCCTGCCAATTGCACTCTTTGTTAAGCCCCCTGGGCTGCAAAGTTTCATATTTCATAATAAGAATAGCTTCCTTTTTCCTTAAAACATGTTTTAACAAATTTACATTACCATACTGATATTCTATTTGTTCTAAAACTGTAACTTTCATGTCCTTAATAATCCCCCCATGTGCCAAATGGAAATGTTCTGCCACAGGACTCAACATTTTTTTATTTTTCACATCCCTAATGTGTTCTTTTATTCTCTCAGCCAGGCTTCTCTTAGTCTCCCTTATGTCATTTTTTTTTCCACATGAACATTTAATCAAATAAATTACACCTCTACTCATACAAGAATATGTACCCATAGTGTTGAAGCTTTTGTCTCCTATTTTTTCTGCCTCACTTATTATATACTGACATACTGAACATTTTCCACAAGGAAATGTCCCCTTCTTAGCTACAATATTTCCTATCTTTTGTACTGGTCTTCTATACCTACCTCGTACTAAAAAATCTTTTAAACGATGTCCCCTACGGTAGGAGACACAAAGCTCAACATTTGTTAGAGACAACACCTCTCTTCTAGTTTGTTTCCAAAAACTTTTAACTATCTCATTCAATTTATTAGAAAAAACAGTATATTTGGTAACAAAAAACATTTTTGAACTTTCTTTCTTTTTTTCAGTTATTTCAAATCTGTTATTCATAATAATTCTCTTACTGAATATGCCTTTATTTCCTTCTTCATATAATTTTGCAAAACTTTGTTTAACTTCATCTAAATTGTAACCTCTCTCTATAAAACTATACATCATATTTTTAGCTTCTTCTCTTGCTTCTTTAACATCACTACATAATCTTTTAATTCTCAACATTTCTCCATAAGGTATAGACTTTAAAGTATGTTCAGGATGACAGCTGGTAGCATGTAACATCCTATTTACCTGATTAAACTTCCTATATATCACAGTATGGATCTTATTACCTGTTCGTCCTTTTAAACAAATGTCCAAATAATTAATTTCTACACCTACCTGTATCCCATCGAATTTGATTTTATAGTTCTTATTATTTAAGTATTCCACAAATTCATTGGTCAAATTATTTCCGCCCTTACAGATGAAAATCAAATCATCTATGAAGCGAAAATATTTTAACACATACCTATTAAAGAACTGGCTCCTGTAAATGTGTTCATTCTCAACTAGCCCCATAAATAAGTTGGCATAAACCGGGGCAAATGCTGCTCCCATAGCTGTTCCTACATTTTGTTTATATAAAGTTCCATCAAATTCAAAAATGTTATTAGTTAAACAAAAATGTATCAATTCCACGATATATTGAGTCCTAGGTGTATCTCTCAAGAAATGTTGTACAGCTTTCAAACCTATATGATGTGTGATGTTTGTATATAAACTAACCACATCCGCTGTAATAAAAAACATATCCTTGGTCCACTCTATTCCTTGTATTTTACCCAAAAAAATCATAGGAATCCCTGACATACGATGGTAATTTCACCACTTCTTCAACTAGTACTTCATGCAAAAAACTACCAACATTATGTGTAAAACTTCCAGTCGCCGAAACTATCGGACGTCCTGGAGGCTGTTGAACATTTTTGTGTAATTTTGGAACACAAAAAAACTTTGCTACTGTACTGTTCTTAACATACAATTTATTTGTTATATCCTTGGCCATAAAATAATGTAACCTCTCTCCTTTTTTTAATAAATTGTATAACTCCTGTTGTGCTTTCAATAAGCATGTCCCATCTACGATACTGTATACTTCTTTATTTTTTAGATGTTGTAAGCACATTTCTAAATAATCGATTGAGTTCAAAATCACTAATTTGCCCCCTTTGTCGAGGGTTTAAATATCAAATCTCGATTCTGACTCATTTTTTGTAATTTTAACCATTCTTCCCTTGTCAAATTGTATTCCATGTTTTTCACAACTATCTCTTTCAGTTCTTTATCAATAAAAAACTGTAATGCGTTATTGAAACGCTGTATAAGAATGAGGTTAACATCGCCTACAGGAGAATAGACATGGCACTAGAAGACTTCGAAATAGAGGGTTTAATAGATGCAAAGACGTTTGAGTTTTTGAAAGTTGAGAAACTAAGAATCCCTACAATGTTTGGGATCCCTAAAGTACATAAACATTGAAGGGACCCACCATATAGACCTATAGTGTCAGCAGAAGGGTCAAAAACTTTACCTCTAGCAAAATATGTTGACAGTAAAGTAAAATCATTATGGTTGAAAAAGAAGAATATTTTAAGAGATTCTTGGGATTTTTTAAGATGTCTCAAAAAATAATTGTTTTGTAATAGTATTTCTTTTTTAACAATAGATGTAGTTGATTTATTTTCATGTATCCCTCACCAAGAGGGTCTTCTATTGTTGGAAGAGAATATATATGAAGATGATTCACTTTCACACAATGAATGTACAGTGGTTGTGCAATTTATTGACTTGGTGTTGAAATACAATTTTATTTATTTTAAAGGAGAATTATTCCATCATATAAAAGGGGTGGTGATGGGAGCAGCCTGCCCCCCACATACGCAAATTTAGTCTTGGCAAGGTGGGAAGAAAAGGTAGTTTTAAATTCTTTATATAGCGAAAACTGGATTTTATATAAAAGATTTTAGATGACATATGCATTTTATGGACTGGGCCGGTGGATATTATCAAGGATTTTATTGTGTTTTTAAGCAACACTACAGAGTTTTTAGAATCTACATATAGTGTTAGCTAAGAAAAACTTCAATATTTGTATATTGAGATAAATAAGGAGAATAACAAATTCAGCTCAAAAGTGTTTAGAAAAAGCACATTTTCAGACTCTTATTTGCACTACAACAGTGTGCACCCTGTACATTACAAGAAAAATATTGTCAAAGGGCAATACATCAGAGCAAGCAGAATGACGTCTAATAATGAGGAATTTATAAAGGAGATGAGTTTACTGAGGCGGTTCTTCATATGCAGGAAATATCCTACTTGGTTGATAGACCAGATAGAGAAGGAGGTCTGTGAAGGAAGAATGAATAAATTTAGGCCTATTTTAGGTATTAGCCTTGAAAACCAAGAGAATGAAAATCAGGTGAAACAAGATACATATGGAAACACCTTGGTAACAGAGTACAACAGAAGCTCTAGTTTGATTAGATCTATAACAGATACCAAATGGAACATATTTGTTGCACTTACAGATTTACAAATGTTAACTAAAAAGGAATTAAACGTGGTGTTTAGAATGCATTTAGTTTGAAAAACTTATTATAGAAAGACATAGGACAGAACAATGAAACAAAGAAGTGAAAAGGAACATTTAAATGTGGTCACTGTGCCCAATGCACTTATATAGTAAATCAAGAGAGTATTCACTTAGAGAGTAGAAATACAACAATTACAAGTAAGGAATATAATAACTGTGACTCCAGTGGCCTAGTCTATTTAGCTAAATGTCAAATTTGCCAGGCATTTTATGTTGACAAAACAGAGCGTAAACACTGACGAATATACGAGCACATTTATGAAATCCAGATTCATAAAATCACCAATGCCTTACTTAAGCACAAACAAAAATGCACTAATGCACACAACATGTTTTTTGTCTAAGAGAAAGTGAAAATGGATGGAAGGGGTGCTCTGTGGGAGGAAACCATAGAATATAAAGAGCTACGGTGGCAGATCACCCTTCAAGCTAACAGATTTCCAGGGCTCAATGACAATATTTCTATTGCTCCTGTGCTAAAATTAAGGGCAGCTAAGTTATAATTATGTTTTATTGAAAAATGGTTTTATTGGGTTTTATGATGTGATTTATTGTTAAAATATGTTTTTATAATGTCTTTTACAACATTTTTATGAATGAAGTATGTATTTTTAACATATTTTAATATATTTAACACATATATTTATATATATATATATTTTTTTTTTCAAAAAACTTTTTATTCAATTCATAAGATGTAATAATAAGAAAGTGCACAGCCAGTGGCTAAATGTTTATACATGAAAGAACATATAGACTGAGCACTAGTTAACATAAAAAACAGACAAAAACTTGGAACATCATAACACTGTATATACAATATATACAAGAAGAACTAACCCAAGTGCTACCATTAGGAAAATATAGGTAAATGAGCACGAGTTATATAAAAGGTCTCAATTCTAGATAGAGGTAATAGGATTGTTATTCACTAAAAATAAGATTAGTAACCCTTTCCCAGACTTTTGTTAAGAGGGCAGTTTTTTTAGGGCCTTTCTTAATAAATTTTTGTGCTGCAATGTATGAACAAGCCATTTCCTTAAAGTTGTCCCAACATAGTTTAGTGCGATCTGTCCAATTTTTAGTGATATAAAGTTTTATGAGTGAGCATAAGAAGACCAGAACATGTATGTCCAATTTAGAGAGAGATCTGGTAGGGATATGTAGTATGGCTAGTTCCCAAGCAAGGGTCGATTTATGGTATCCCATTTTTTGGAGAAGTACTTTTAATGAGGTCCAAAGCTTATGTGAGTAGTTACATGACCATAGAACGTGTAAGAGATCAGCCTTTGGGGAGGGGCAGCACGGACAGGAGGGATTTTTGGATCAAACTTGAATAATATAGAGGGAGTATAGTATGCATTATTATTGATCATTAATTGTGTATAGATGAGTTTTTTGAAAGGGGAAAAATCTAGGGTATTTTTTATGGCAGAGAATTTCTGTTTCTCCGACAATTGAGAGTTATAGTTGTCCCAATAGCTAGAGAATAGACAGTCTGACTCATGAATTATGGATGATAGAAGTTTATATGAATTGGAAAGCATTTTCTCTGGTAAGGTCAGAGTCTGAATAATAATCTCTAATTTGGTGATGTCTTGGCAATTGATTATTAGATCGGCGAATTTTGATGTAATTAGCTCTCATAACTGTCGGAGAATAGTTAAGTCTTTCTTGTTAACTTTAAGGGTTATGCAAAGGCTGGTAAGTGATTCATTTTTATGTTTAAGTATATCCCAGACCATAAGGTTTTTAATAAGTGGGAAGTTAGAAAGATTGATTGACATATTGTTTATTTTGATATTGGGGTTTAAATGAAGAGGTTGAAGTAGAGGAAAAACATTGTCTAGCTTAATAAGTTTTAATAAGTTTTGAAAGGATCTAATTTTTTGTTTTAAATTGGTGGATAAGTTATATTTGACTATATCGTCCAGGGAAAGAAAAGGGAGGGCAGCGGGGTTAATTTTACTGGTTAGAATATATTGATACCACATTTTGGACAGGTAGAGTAGGAGTTGTATTCTCTATAGTTAAGTTTCGCAATAGACAAAATTCTGTTAGCGCAGACAATAGTATAATAGAGATGGAAATTCGGGAGACCAAGACCACCTTTATTTTTAGGAAGTGATAATTTAGAGTATGAAATTCTCACTGATTTAGGGAACCAGATAAATTTAGCAAGTTCTTTATTAAGTTTGGATAAGAATGACTTGGATATTATCTGGTCTGAAGTGTTAAATTGATAGAGAAGTCTGGGGAGAATGTTCATTTTAATTACCGCTGATCTAGATAGAAGAGAAAGGTTCATTAGTTCCCACCTGCGAAGATCTAAAGTTATTTTTGACCAAGTTCTAAGCATATTATTTTGAAACATAGAGAATTGGTTATGTTCAAAGTGGATCCCTAGGTATTTAATGTCAAAAGTTGTCATAAAAGGAGAGTTAGGAAAATATTTGGGTTTGTGAGCTAGAGGGTTGACAGGAAAGATGTACGATTTCTTGAGGTTAATTTGGTATTTTGAAGCCTCTGAGAACATGTTAATAGAATTAACAATTTTATTGAGGTCAGTATTGGGAAGCTAAAAATAGAGATTCAGATCATCTGCGAAGGCGGGCAGTAATATTTTAGTGTTTAATACTTTGGGAATTACATGAAAAGTATTTTGGGCAATATACAGAAATAATGGTTCTATGAATAAATTGAAGAGAAAGGGGGATAAGGGACAGCCCTGTCTTGTACCATTTGCTATCTTTAAAGGTTTGGACAGATTTTTGTTGATCTGTAAGTAGGTGTATGAGTTTTGGTATAGGATTTTAATCCTGTCTATAAAAATGGTGGGTATGTTGAAATAAGTCATAGTTTGAAAGAGGAAGTCCCAATTGACCCTTTCAAATGCTTTTGAAGCATCTAATGTTAAAGCATAAAGTGTTTTTTTTTCTTTTTTGGTAAAGTGAATTAAGGAATCCAGTGTCAAAGTGTTGTCCCATGTGTGTCTATATTTCGTAAAACCTGCTTGATCCAAGGAGATTAGAGAAGGTAAAACTTTCTTCAATCTATTAGCCAGTAAGGCTGCTAGAATCTTAATGTCAATATTTATCAAAGAGATAGGTCGATAATTCTGGGGATCAGTTTTATCTTTATTATTTTTCAGAATAAGGATTGTTTTTGATGTGTTCCAGTGTATATCTGATATACCATTTTCTATTATGTAGTTAAATACTTTTAGAAGGATAGGGGAGATTACAGAGTTAAAGGTTTTGAATAATTCAGCTGTAAATCCATCTGGGCCTGAAGATTTATTTGCTTTAAGATTGGTAATGATAGATGAAATTTCCTGAAGGTTTAAGGGAGCAGAAAGCATGTCCCTTTGGGAATCATTTAGAGAGGGGAATTTGATAGATTTCAGAAAGCTTTCCACGTATCGGTTAGTAGAGGGATCCGTCTTTTTAGAATAGATGTCTGAGTATAAAAGCAAAAATAACTGTAATATTTCAGAGTCCGATTTATAAATTTTGTTTTGGAAGTGTAGGAGTGAAATTCTAGGAGGGGCCTGGTTGTTTTTAATTATCCTTGCCAAAAATTTAGATGGGATTTGAGCCCATTCTGAGTAAGTTGCAATGAGTTTTTGTTCGGAAAAAGAGAGATTTTGTTGGTGAAGGTGTAATAGTTTTTTTGGGGAATCTGTTAGTTCTTTATATAAATTAGGATCTGGGTTAAGTCTGTATTGTTTTTCTAGTTCAGAAATCTTCATGATAAGGATGGATTCTTTACTTTTGTAGAGTTTATTAAAATAAGAGGCTTTATTTATTATAATACCTCTAATATAAGCTTTGCAGGCGGCCCATTGAATATCAAGTGGGATAATGGAATTGTTGAGATTAGGGCTTAGATCGAGTAATGAATTTGTAATTGCTTGAGTTATGTCTTTATTGGTAAGCAAAATATTGTTTAGTGTCCAATTATTATAGCGGGAACCTGAAGATGGGCTTGAGTCAGGATTAACCTTGAGAGAGATTTTTAAGTGGTCAGATAAGAATCTGGGTTCTACATAGAAATTAATTTAAGATGAGAGAGGGCATCAGATATTAGAAAAAAGTCCAGTCTTGACCATGTATTGTAACATTTCAAGTAATATGTAAATGAGTCTTTTTTAGATAGAAGTTCACTATACAAAATGGGGTCAATGAGATTGAAATCAGACATTAATTCCTCTATAGCTATGGATGATTGAAAATTGTAGGAGGGAGATTTGCTTGTACGATCTATATTAGGGTCTATTATAGCGTTCCAGTCTCCACCAATAATAATATGGTGATCATTAAAGATTGAGAGGATATTATGGATTTCTAATATAAAAATGTATTGTTGAGTGCATGGGCCTTATAGATTAAAGAAAAGAACTGGTTTATTTAATTATTGGAGGCGAGAGGTAAAGAAGCACCATCTACCATTTTCGTCAGCCTTTCCTCAATAATATCTTCCTGGAATTTGTTTTTGACTATAATGGCCACCCCTTTAGAATTGGAGCATTTACCCGCAGAAATGATGGTTTTTATCCACTTTTTTTTCTTTTCTTTAGTCCAGTCCTCTTTTTGCATATGTGTTTCCTGTAAGAAACATATATTAGCCTGAGATTTAAGTAGCAAATGGAAAAGGAGAGATTTTTTGGATTTATGTTGAAACCCTCTGACATTCCATGAGTCAATCTGTATCGTCATTGACAAAACAAAATCAAGGCAGGTTAAGAATTTAAGGATTACTGGATAATATAGTTAAGGGGCTGAAAAAACTTAGAGACCATGGCACAACATTATCTGTGATATAAGAATTGATATAAGAAACAACAATAGTAGGAATGGTAGCATAGCATTCCTTCAAACCCACCCTGGTGCCTATCCACCCCGACTTTCTAGTAGAAGGAATACACAAACAATATTTAAGAAAACAAAAAGTATTGGTTAGCGAGATAATTACTGTAAGAACAATTGTCATATATAGAGTCCTTACAAGGACTGCATGTGTGGTAAATAACACTGTACCACATCCATAGACCGGTCATACTAGGACCCAAAATCCTAAGCATCCATGAGCTCTAGCGTAAAACAAGAAATGATATTAGGGGAGTATGAAGGAGTAGCCAAATAGATAGTTGTAGTTATAGACGAGTATAAAAAATAAGTGGTATCAAGTGCAACATAGAGAGCAAATAGTTAGAGAAATATACAAGAAAGAGGGGAGGGAATAGTTAAAATAATAGTAACAATAAAAAGCATTGAAAGCTAGAGAGGTTATAAGATGCTGATATGGATGGAAGTTGGGAGTTAATAATATAGAGGGTAGTGTGAAGAGTGCACAGGGAGACAGAGAGAGAGGATGAGTATATGAACATTGTAGAGTTATATGTAGGTATGAAGTTAAGAAGAGAGAGTTCAAGAGAATAGAATATCATCTAACAAGGTTCATTATTTAATTATTATATTTATCTGACTGCATATTAAGTATTAAACTGACAGCAGATAAAAGTATTTCCAGATAATGTAAGTAGCATTTCTATAAGTAAATCAAGTGTAAGCAATTAGCAAAAACCCATGGTTGACAAAATTTACATTGAACTTGTCATGTTATGGCTTATATCATAGTTAGATAATGATATATGCAGAGAGTTTAAAGCTAGGAGTATATTCGATTGTGTTAGTGTATGGAAAATGAGTAGTTTAAAGTGTATATAATGTATTCGATGAATATATATCACAAAATTACTCATCTCTTCTGTAAACATGAAGTTGTTTGCTTAAGAGATAATTATCGATATTTAAGATCTAAAGTGGCGGAGAAATCTCCGGTATCTTGATTAAAGTAATGTTATGAGAGCACTGATAAAATATATGAAATAACAAGATTTAGTAGTTTTTAGAACTTTAAACAGAGGTGTTTGGGCTTACCATGTAGATAGGTATACATGTTTTGAATAGCGACTAAAATTTAAGCAACTCAATATAGTGTCGTAGAGGTCAGGTAGTTGGCTCAGGATATTTAAATGATGAACATACAGAATTGCTTGACGAGCTGAGTAATCATCTACATTTAGTATACAAAGCAGTTTAATAGTTGTGAATGCGCGTTTTTAGAAAGCAAAATGATTATCAATAGTGTGACATAGATGTAGATGTCTGATTAGGAGTCACAATTAAAGTATCATACAAGGGTTCTGCCGGAATAGTCTCGCTTAAGTGATCCGTAAGCAACTGAATCCATATGCAACAAGGTTCCATTTCCGAGTATAATATTTAGTGGTATATGAGTATTAAGTCACATATAATGTCAGGATCGGTAATACACTTATTAATATATGAAAGCAAAAAGTATTAAAAGTAAGTTCAGATGTAAAGCTGTTGAATCCGGATGCATCACATAGTCTGGGCTTGACGTCAGCTCTCCTAATGCGAGTAAAAAGGTAGGTGGAAGAACGGACATCTGTATATCAAACAGCAGGATATTTGTTGAAAGCCTTAATAAAAGCTTCTTTTGCTTCCATCGGAGTATTAGCCAGTTATCTTTTATCTTTGTAAGAGAAGATCAGAGTGTTCGGATAGCACATTTGAAACTTCACATTTCTCTTGATCAGATCTGCACAAAACGGGGCTAGTTTTTGTCTGTTTAGTTTAATTATGTGAGGCAGAGCTTGAGAGAAAGTAAGTTTATAGTTGTTCCATGTAAAGTTTTTTTGTTTTTTTGCTGACAATAATATTTTTTGCGTGTCTTGAAAGTTTAGCAATTTAGTATATATATAGCGCGGGGTGGTGGATTCTTGGCGCTTATGTAAGGCTCTGTGTGCTCTTTCCACTGTTAAGTTGTCGGTGTTGTTTTCCGCTCCCAATAGTGCAACAAATATCTGTGTAGAAATTGTCAGCAAGCTTTGGTTATCATAAGTTTCTGGAAGTCCTTTAATTATTATGTTATTTCGACGGCTTCTAGCCTCTAGATCCGTTATTTTAGTTTGCAGATCTGAAAGCATAGTGGTTTTTGCGGACAGGTCTTCTGATAGGGATTGAATCAGTAGTTCGTTGGTTTGACTTTTGTGTTTAAGAGTGTCCACTCTTTGTATTATTTGGTTTATAGATTTTCCAAAATCCGTAAGTTGTTCGGAAAAGCCTTGTATGGTGACATGGATTGGCTGTAGTAATGATTTGAGATCGTCCAGATGAAAGTTGGCATCAGATTTTCCCTTGGGATTTGATTTGTTATTATCGGCTGGTTGTCTGGTGATTTTCTGTCTTTTTGAGGGTGTATCTTTTTCTGGGGATAATATTGCAGAAGCTTTTGCTTTCGACAGTTGTGTTTCCATGTTTTCCGCAATATCAGTCATGGTCCAAATGCGATGATTATTGTACTGCAATAGTGGTTTCATGGGCCCCTTGGATGCACGTGGCAAAGGTCTCCAGGCACAATTTTAGAGTTATGTTGTTTCTTTTCTTTAAAATAAGTCAGTCAACCTTTGGATTTGAAGAAAAACAGATCAGAGAATTTGAGCTTTTTTTTAATTGTTGAAATTTGGCTTTTAAAGTGCGTTAACTTTGTGATAGTTATAAAGGTAGTTGGAGCTCTATGGATAGGGTGCAGACTAGTCGGACACCATCTTGGAATCCGTCATATATGTATATATTTTTATTCACTGGAGTTTATATATGAAACTAGTATGAGTTTTAACTTCCCACCAATGTAAATACAAAACCACTAAGCAATATATGTTTGCATTCAGCTTTTAGAATGTTTTTTTAGAATGACCATTAGAGGGAGCTTCAAGCTATTTTTATGGACATTATGCATTTGTGTAGTTTCAAGCAAAGAATGCATTTATTTTAAAGAGTTTTTAGTCTTAAGTAAAAGTAGTTTGAGTTTATATTTTATCATGACCAAGTAGGCTGTTATTTATGTTTTATTCTTCTTTTTTCAATCACATAAAAAGATGTTTATGTCTCTATATGCACAGCCACTTTACTAGCATTTCATTATGTTCCAAGGAATTAAGATCCTGTTTTTTTAAATTTAATTGGTTAATTATTTAATTGATAGTGTAGCACAAGTATAAATGGATGGGTTTTGGGGTCAGTCCACATCTGAGGAAGTGTTTTTAAATGAAAACGTATCAGTTAGGAACGTTAATGTCAGCAGTATATGTGTGTTCAGTTCATTTTTATTAAAGCTGTGTTTGTACATTTGGACTTTGATATTCTTTCCTGGTGGTGCCTGTGGATATTTACACATTTTTTTGGTACCTTGGTGACCTACTTTGGAGTGATATCAATCTAAACTTCAATCACCGTGTGTCCACAGTGGTAAGGAAAGCCTTCTACATTGCGCATCTCATAAGAAGGGGATCGCATCGAAGACAATTTAGCAGGTTATAACTCCACTGTACTCAACCATCATCAAACCACTAATAGAGTACAACACTCCCTTTTGCATGTACCTCACCAGACACCTGCAGCAGCTGGAGAGACCACAGAGGTTTCTCACCAAGAAAATTCAGGGCCTCCAAAACATGACCTACATGGAAAGAATGAAAGTCCTGTCACTGTACTCTGTATCCTACAGGCTGCTGAGACGAGACTTGTGCCTGGCCTACAGAGCAGTCTCTGACCCTGCCCCAATGGGGATGCTGCACATCCGCAAATCAAATGGGACAAGAGTCACTTGCTCCAGGGATCTCAACCTAGCCTCCGACATTAACAGAACATGCTGGAGAGACAGATATATCTCCGAGAGACTGCCACTCCTCTTGAATAAATTCCCATTTCATGTGAAGCAGTGCTCCTCAATGACCCTATTCAAGTGCAATCTAGACAATTGGATGGGAGACCTTAAATTCACCCTGGGGTTGACACCTATGTCCCTAATGGACAGGGGCAGTCGGTACTGATCATAGACTCGCTCTCCGAATAATGACCATCTAACCAAAATCAGTTAGGGAACATGGGTATAACATGGTTAGGCTTGTAAAGGCCCTAGGGCCATTAGCCTAATAACCTCCTATGAACCTATAAACTTTAATTTTTGCTAGAGCAAATCACACTGATAAGTCTCTTAATTAAAGTTCAAAGATTTCTGAAAATTTCTTTTCTAATTTCTACAGGTTTTTTGCATTTCTTATAACATGACTGGAATGGACCCCATTCCTAAGTCAAAGTATGATTAAAGTTCATGAAATTAGTATTGTTTCAATATTTGATGTCAGCCGGTAGTGCTCTTCACAGCACCTGCAATGTGCACAGTAATGACTCCTTCTGCATTTCGTATGGAGTTACATGTATTGGTAATATATCTAAATACAATTGTAAATTCTTTTTTATAAGACCCGTTGATCCTACTACTATTGGAAATGTCTGGGTATCTTTCGTCTACATTGCTCTTGTTTCTGCCTGCAGATCCTGATATTTTATGACTTTATGTCTCTCTGTACACAAGACACTGTAGTTACTGGGTGTGGCAATTTCAATGATCAATGCTACTCTTGTCTTCTTTTCTTGGACCACTATATCATTTTTTCTAGCATCTATCCTTTGAACTTTTGGTAATAGATGATTTTTATCCGGGAGAAAAGCTCAAATACACGAAAGTAATACATTTATTAAAAAAAAAAAAATAATAATACATAAAAAAAACAGTGACTTTATATTATATTTATTTAAAAAAAAAACTGACAAAACATGTTAAATAAAAGATAGATAAGCAGTACACAGGTCGGAAAAAACATAAGTGACAATAAACTAGAATGCTAAGAGAGTCAGTATCAAGGATAAAAAAACAGTCAATTATTAATTATATTTAAGGATTTGAAGTGGGATGTAGAGTCAAGTTTATTTTATTTCATAAGGGGAGTGATCCAGAATTTTTCCTACAGAAGAGAAGAGAATCCCATCCCCTTATTATATGTGTGGATAGGTTTTATATGGTGAAATTAGTTTTTTGAGGCTAGGCAGCATCAGGCAGGGAAGAAAACTTATGATAATAAGTAGCTGTTGAGAGTGATAGTGGTTATTTAGCTCTAACCAGTCTAGTTGCTTGAGGTTGTGACCAGTGAGAGTTCTGAAGGGGTTTCTGGCTGCAAGGATTTAATTCTGTAGAGAGAACCTATCTTTTGTTAACTGATTTAATGGTATTAATAATATGGTCACAAAATTAAGATGGTTGGGTTAACAGGCTGCATTATTTTGAGAGAGATAGTGAAAAGGAGTGTTGGAGATGTGTGTGTAGGTAAGAGAGAAGAAGTTTTGTTTTTTGATTTGGAGAAGGAGGGAGTGTTCCACCATCTCTCTCTAATGTATGAAGACTGAGATTAGAGTTGAGTCATCAGCATATTGAATACAGATGGCTTGGGGATGTTCACGCAGGTCATTGATAGAAAAGATTTTTGTTCTATTATTTTATTATAGCCCAGTGTGAAGGAAAGGAGGGCAGTTGTGGTGCTGTGAGAAGGGCTACCAACCATGTTTTAGTTTAGCTAGATTGTTTTTTTGAAGGTAGTTAAGAAGTTTGTTTATGTATACATCTTCCATAATAGCTAATGGAGGGAAGAAGGCGCAGGGCAGGTTTGAGAGTTCAGTGAGAGTAGAGAGCCCCTTTGTGTGAGGAATGAGATATTTATATTCCATGGAAGGAATTTTCCTCCAGAGTTCTAGATGTAGCAACAGGTTGAATGTGAAAGGTATCAGTTGAGGGCTTTTGGAGGTATTATGGCATAGTAGAGTATGTGGGTAATGAATTTGCTAAGGGCTTGTGGTTTTTCTAAAATACTTGTTAAAAAAGAATGGGGGGATGTTCCTGGGGTGTAAATGTTAGTATGGTTATTTGTAGAGATCAGTCAAGAGTAGTTTTTTTATTTTTATTATCTAGTTCGTTCTTAGAGAATTAAAATTGTGAGAACAGAGAGATTAGAGATTTATATAGGAGTAGTGGATGAATTATCCAAGTAATGTTCAAAGTGAACTAAGTAAGTTTTCTAGAATATGGATATTATTTCCTGGGGGTACATACAGATTAGATATATATATTGATTTGTTGTTTTGTTGAAGTTTGGTATTTTAGTATATTTTTGGTTTTTGAGTCTAGTGGTTCATTATAGTCTTTATACGGTCACTTCTAAAGAATATTATAGCCTGTGGGGGGATTTCATGGTCTGAGTAGAGGGTTTTTTTTAGGTTTCTGTAAGACATAGAATGTCAAATGATGAGTGTGTGCATGAAGGTGGTGGTGGTTGTTTTTTATTTTTTTTTTATTATATTGAGCAATAAATTTAAGGAGTAGAAGGGGTAGGCAGTGGCAAATGGGAGTTGGGAAGAGTTATTTTTTAAATAGAGATAGATTGAAGTTGGAGTTAGTATTGGGAGATGAATATCATTAGATGGAGGAGGAGATTATGGAGAGAATCTAAGAAATTTGGGAGAGGTTGGTAAAGTTTGTTGGAGGTGAAAATTGTGTTATGTAAGGAGGAGATTTTTTCAGAGGTGGATAATAAAGGTAAGGTTATGTGATATATGTGAAAAAGGATGAGTAGAGAGGGGGCATAGTAGTAGGTAAGAAGAGAGATATAGCTGATTGATAGATGTCAGATTATTAAGGTAGGTAGATGAGCTGAGTTACAGTGAAAGAGATTTCAGTTGAAGGAGAAAAAAGAGACTAGCAGGAGGAAGTGAAGAAGTGGTTAAGTTAAAGTTAGGTAGTAGGGGAATAGGAAATGTTATCTATAAATCTAATCGCAAAGTCACACCCTATAATGAACTTCCCTCACTAGACTCCAGTGATCACTAGGTTGCCTTTTTTTTCTTTCCCCCCCTCTCTCCTCAGTGTTGTAAACTTCTTCATTTTCTATGATGCTTTGTGGCTTATGTTTCCAGTGTTTTTCGGCCACTTCAGTACCGTAGTGTTTTCATAATCCCCAGTGCAACAGTCTCGCCACATTATTATGCCTTTCAGTAGACAGTCCTGCCATTAGTATGTCGCAGCCAGCAATGAGGTGTGCAACTGTTTCCAGTTTGGTTTTACAAAACATACATTTGTCTGTTTCTCCCATGTTCAATGGACTTTATAAACCAATGCATATGTAGCCCACTATCTTGGGCCACAAATATTAATCTTTCATCTCTTGGTTTGAATTTGCCTCTCCTTAGCCATTCCTGTGTTCATTCCTGATCAACATGAGGTTCTTCCAGAAGTTTTCTATACTAGCAACTATATTTATGCTTTTTCCACATTTCTTGCCTTCTCATCTGATCCTTCACCTTATATTCTTTACTTTGTTTTTTGGCACATTCAGTTGCTGCCTGGTTTTTATCTACTTCTGGTTTGATTTCCATTCCTCCTTGACAACGATTAGCTTCTGCTAGATTAAGCAGAGAATTAATCTTAGATTTATTCTCCTCATGTTTCAAAACGTTCACTACGTTTGTGTCAGCAGAGGTGTGTGGAGTCCCATGACTGCAGATCTATACATATAATCAATTTCAAGGTGGCCCATCCCTCCTTCGAAATGGGGAATATATAATCTTGGTATGCACTGATTTTTATAAATCATCTGGTGAGCATGAAGCATCCTTCTTGTTTTCCAATCTAATCTAGCCAACACATTTTGGGGCCAGTCAATCACTCCAAAACTGTAAGTTAGGACAGGAAGAGCAAATTGGTTTATAGCTTTTATTTTGTTCCTAGATGTCAGTGATGTTTTCAGGATTAATATAAGTCTTCTGAAGTATTCTTTACTAAGTTTTATTCGCATTTGTTCGTGTTTTATTGTTGATCCTTCATCACTTCCCAAATATGTATACACTCCTTCTTGCTCAAGTTCTTTTATATCACATTCTTGTCCTAAATTGATGTTTTCCTGGCGTTGCAGTTTTCCCGCTTTAAAGATTGCTTTTGCAAATTTATCAAGACCAAATGACATTCTTATATCATCTGAAAAAGTTTTGACAACTTCCAGTTGTGCTTTCAGTTCCTCATCTGATGAGCTATGCAGTTTTAAATTATCGACAAAGAAAAGGTGAGAAGTGTAGAAGCCTTGAAATTTTAGCAGGTAAAAACAAGACAGCACAAACTGTAGAGAGGTCTTTCTTTAAAATGAAAAACTAAAAATCACAAAACTATGCTTATCTGAAATAAATACTGTCTCCTGCTCTCTGCTCCACCAAAATACAGAATGGATGACGAATAGCAAACATCCTCCTTCATTTGTTTAATCCACTTTCACCAATACCTCCGCTTTAGCCAAAGCTTGGCTCAGTCTTTGAAATACCTGGTTCTCAATGCAGCTCTTCCCTCTTCTTCAGCAAGAGCTCATTCCAATGAAAGCAACTAAAAGACTAACACAGACAGCAAGCATCATACACAAGTCTAGTATTCAACTGTGAGTAACCAAGCTTAGAGAGAAAAGTCAAAACAATTATTAAAAAGAAACCAAACTAACATAACAAGCCTTATGGTTTGACAACCACTCATTGCCATGTTGAGAGCCTAACTACTAGTAATGATGAAAGTAAGCAGGAACATATAGGCAATAAGTTCCTAGACTTCCTTCTAGCATTTTTTGAAAAGAGCAAAACTGCTGCCCAAAACAGCAACTTAACAGTTTCTAAATTTGTGGCAAAAATGAGATGCTTCTCTCTTAAAATATGTCTCATATTTTGCTTGTTTCCTATAAACGCTTTAAAAATCTCTCAGAAATATGTGTGAATCATAATTCAGAAATTGTCTGAGGTGAGATTTTCATTAGCCATTTTTTTTCATATACGATCATGTTAAACCCTCCTATACTGTACTTAAATTTATTAATCAGGTGTGTGGGTTAGTCCAGTGACCCTATTCAGCCACAACCCTGACTCCTGAGCAAAAGTAAAAAGGTAAATGTACTTTCTTGTGTTTTAAACATATTTATGTACACACACACACACACACACACACATATATATATATATATATATATATATATATATATATATACACATTACAAATTTCAAGTAAGGAATGGTAACAATGATACTGTAGTAATAAACAAACTTTCATGCTACAATGATATTGCATGAGTTAACAAATATAAATTATACAGTTCAGAAACATTGGGGTTATGATGTTCTAATCATTTATCTTAGTAAGGGAAGGAAAGCTCCAAAAGAGAACTAAGTCACATAAGTAAATACAACAAGGATTAAACAGAGTAGGAGGCAGGCAGGAGCAGAGCTAACATCTGGGTGAGAGCACTCAAGAAGAGATGTGGCACAAAGAAGTGTAGAATGTATAGAAGATATAGAATAAGAGAATGAGAAGTTTCTGAAAACCCACTATGAACATCAAATGTAAGTGATGGAAGATTAACTGCAGAAAGGTTTGAGTTCAAATTATTATTGATTTATTGATTGCTTTTGTTAACTAGTAAAGTCTGACCAGGCACCCATTTTCAGCAGAGGCAAGGACAGAAAAACTTCATAATAACAATAGTAATAGTAACAGTAATAATAATAATAATAATAATAATAATAATAATAATACAAGAATCATAGTATGTAGAAATTAACTTACTTAGAATACAGCATGGACAAGCAGTTACACTGTATTACATCAAAATAAAAGGAATTAGATACAACAGTTACTGAATAACAGTATAATGTAAAGTAATTCTTCTTCTTCTTCTTTTGGCTTTTGCTGGTTAGGGGTTGCCACAGCAGATTACCTGTCTGCTCATGACTGGCAGTGGTGTTTTATGGTGTCGAGTTGCCAGCCTGGTGCCCAACCTTCCATGGAAGGCACACACACGCACACACTCACACCTAGGGCCAATTTAGAGTATCCAATCCACCTATGGCATGTCTTTGGAATGTGGAAGGAAACCAGAGCACCCGGAGGAAACCTACGTGACCACAGGGAGGACATACAGACTCCACACAGAAGGCACCCCAGCCGAGGATCAAACCAGAGAGCCTCTTGCTGTGAGGCAGCAATGCTAACTGCTGCACCACCGCGGCCGCCCATAATGTAAAGTAATTATAGATGGTAAAACATATCTCCAATGTGTACATCTCCTGCATTGCACAAGCACATTTAGAAGTGAAGCTTGCAGCAAAACAAATGTAACTTGGAGTCAGACAAAAGGCTATCCAGGTGGGCAAGAAAATTTGCATAGCCACAAGCTGTTTAGAGGGATTGTTAATTTAACACTAAAGCTGTGGCATGCAGAAGTTTGTTTTATTATGGTTGGGATATTATTCCAGTGTTGGTATACATTTACTGAAAAGAGAGCTTTGTCATGACTGTTTTGGGTTTTCCATGTTTGGGCTAAAAACTGATGTTGAGCTGAATGGAGGAGGGGCAATGACCGCAACTCTGATCTGTGATGCATAACAATAAGTATCCTTTTTTTCTTTTTGCTTATTTTTACTATTTATTGTTTATTCTAACTATTTATAGCACTTTTTTATTGTCTGCTGCCTACTTTTACTGTATTTTATTGCTATAAACTAATCTGCACTGTTGTACTGAAATTGTCTGCCTTACAGAGCCTGTTAAATCACTTTTATTACTGTAATACTGTTTGTAAAGTTTTTTTAGCTAGTTTCACTGTGTGAAAGGTATTAACTGGAAATTTTCTGCATTTGTTAAGCATCTGTTTGTTCTGATTTCCTGCCAAGGAGTGTATCATATAACTGATTTGTTTGCAGTTACAAGCATTCTCTAGAGTCTCCTTGCTCCTTTATCTGTTTAAAACTTTCATTTAGTGTCTCACTGCTATTTTTCCTGCTGTGATAAACATTTCTGTAGTGTTTTCTGCCTAAAATAGTGTAGCTAGTAGCTCTAGCATAGTTTCTCACCCTCCCTCGTTATTAGTGTCTTGTTCTTATACTTGGTGGCTTTGCAGTTGCCTGTGCCTACTGTAAATTTGATCTGGGACACTCCTCCCAGTCCAGTATCATTAGCTCATTCTACCTAATACAGAGAGAACATTTGGGAAGGCCATCCCCCTTAGTTTCTTAACCTTGAATTATCTTCTGTTCCTCCTTTCTCCTGTTCTACTTTACTAAAAATAAACTTTATTCAGCTGCTTTTACAGTATTTGTGTTTCCTCCTCCTACTCTATTACTTCATCTTGATTTTTCTGCTACTTGTTCTCTAAAGTGTTCAATTGGATCTTCTCTGCTGCATTTATTACTGCTTGTTTAAGCTTATTTATATTTTAAGTGTTATTCTAAGCCTCTTAGTTTTGGTTTAAGCGTTTGGACTTTAGGCCTACCCCTTAGCTCAACCTGGCCTCTCTCCCTCAGATTTTGACAAATATGGATGGACAATTTCTTACAGTTTCTCTTGTAAGCCTGGTTGATATAAGCATCCTGAGACAGTGTAGCAACTGCCTCATGTACATGGACAACCATCTGCTACTAACACCTAGGAACACAATTTGTGATAGATGCAATTACTTAAAGAAGCTAGAGTCTGTGCTATCTCCCTCACAAGCCAGTATATCTGGCACTGAGAAGGTTGTCAACACAATCACTACACCTCAAACACCACCACAACTACACAACACACACCCACATATGTGGAGGTTCTCAACAAAAACAAACCCAAACAAAGGAGACCTCAGAGGCAAAAGCACATGAGAACTCCACAACCCTCCACACCACATACCATGCATAGTCCACACACTAGTGTCTCACAACCACTAATGCCTAACCATAAACCCTACATATTAGTCATAGGGGACTCCATTGTGAGACACACAGATGTGCCTCTCACCAGGCTGGATAAGGAGAAAGTCATAGTTAGTTGTTTGTCAGGTGCCAGAATCTGCCATATCACACATGCACTCAAGTTTCTCAACAACAGGTACTGTTATGACTCTGTCATAGTCCATGTTGGCATGAACGACTTGAGACATACCTCCCTGGACTATATGGAGAGAGACATGATTGAGCTCACTGAATATATGTCACAGGCAGGTATGTCTCTAGCCTTAAGCAGCATTCTACCATCACCCAGAATGATGCCTCAATACAAACAGAAAATAATTGACTTTAATAATTGGCTTAGTTTCTATTGTCATTCCAGGGGGATCCAGTACCAGACAGCCTGGGAAGATATGATCGACAGACCACGATGCTTTCCTAGAGATAGCCTGCATCTGTCTCACTTGGGCTTCAGGCTCCTGGCAAAGGCCCTTGCCTTCCCCATAGTACCTTTTTTAGGAAAAGTCATGAGGTTGATACTACCAACATAAAAACTTCAACAAAATGCAAATTGCTGCAAACACTCGGAGTCTAAACATGAAACTGCACTCATTGCAAGCATTCTTAACCCTGGAAGATGCTGGCATTTGTGCAGTCAAAGAAACTTGGTTCAAAGCTGCAGAGATCACCCCAGCCTTACCTGGTTACTCATCCTATCATACATTCAGACCCCAAACTGTGGGCAGCAAAGCCAAAGGAGGTGAAGTTTCAATATATATTAAAGACATGCACACATATCCAGGCTGGTCAAACAGTATGATGCACAGGAGACACTCCAGGTGCAGTTAACCATTGACAAGACCCCTATTCAAATTATAGCTAGCTATAGGCCCCCAAATTTGACTCACGATGCCCACTCCACCTATCCCTTATCCTGGGTGACTTTAATTACCCAACCATAGATTGGAAAAAAAACTACTAATGCCAGAACACAAATGCCCAGAGATTCCTTAATTTTATCAATGGAAATGTCTTGGAACAGCTAGTCGATACCCCCACAAGAGGTGATAATATCTTGGACCTGGTATTAACCAACATGAGTAATCACTGCAGCACCCCTACAGTATCATCCTACCTGGTAAGATCCAACCATAAAGCGGTCACATTCAAAGTCACCATCTCCCATGACCTCCCATGACCTCCCTCTAGCTAGGGTCAAACAAAAAAACTTCTCCAAAGCTGATTACAACCTCTTAAGGGATGGTATAAACTTCTTCAAAGCCACCTCCCCCGCTATAGGAACTGGCACCAATGTCCAGATTTACACCAAAGTACTATATGAGCATTTATATAGATGCATGGAATCAGGAATACCTGACAGGACAAAATCATCCCCCGCAAGGAAGAGTAAACCTGTGCAGTGGACATCTGCAAAAAATAAACTATATAACAAAAGAAAAAAAAAATGCTGTCCAGGACCAAGAAGGAGCAGGAGCCCAACTGTAAGAAATCTCTTCTTAGCCTTACTAAGCAAATAAGAGCACTAGTGACATCCTCTAAAGCCAACTTCAAGTTTAAATTGGCCACATCTACTAGAGACAATCATAAGGCCTTCTTCACATATGTCTGCAGTCTCAAAGGAAACACTCATATCTGTTCAGAGCTGGTGGTTAAGGACACCACATACACAGACGCTGTAGATATAGCCAATCTACTGGCTGACAGATTCAGTGAAAACTTCTTCCCTCTGTCCCCCATCAGTAAATCAAGACATCCCCAGTACCTGCCCCCCACCCCTTATCTCTAGGGAACAGGTTATCACTGCCCTTTGAAAGGCAAAAAATACAGCCTCCATGGGACCCAATAACATCCCAGGCTGCATCCTATATGAACTAAGGCATGAACTTGCAGCACCATTAGGCACCCTATTCAACCAAAGCCTGAGTACCGGCTTTGTTTCAGCTGAATGAAGGACAGCTACTGTCATCCCTTTACACAAAGATGGACTGTCCACCGACCCAGGAAATTAGAGACCCATCAGCCTAACTAGCCTGATCTGCAAGGCCATGGAATGGATTGTCATAGACCTCATTAACAGTGACATTGGCAACCTCCAAACACTTGACCCCACACAGTTTGGCTTTGTCAAGGGGAGGCCATCTCTGTTAAATCTGGTCGACTTTTTTGAGACAGTCACCAAAGCCATGGATGAGGGGAAGATGGTGCATACCACCTACCTTGATCTGGCCAAAGCCTTCAACATTATTCCCCACTTGGGCATAGTAGATAAACTCTCTCAACTAGGCATTAATCCATATGTTATCAGATGGGTAGCAAACTGGCTCACTGATAGAACCTACCTAATCAAAATAGGGGAAGCCACCTTAAGCAGTAGACCTGTAATGAGCGGTGTACCCCATGGATTAGTCTTGAGGCTTCTGTTGTTCAGAATATACTCCTCTAAGGTGCAGGTCAAAACCATAGGGCTATGGCTAACCAAGTCTGTAGAGGACTGTAAGCTGGACGCAGTTATAATTCCCCAAGTGATGTGGACATCCTCCAAGAAGGTCTCACCCAAACAAATGAATGGTGCCAGAAACATGGCCTCAAGCTGAATGCCAAAAAATGCATCATCATCCCCTTTGGGGTGAGTGACGTCCCCACATATTATCACATTAATAACAACATCCTAAGTATACAATCAGTAGTGAGGGATTTGGACACCCAGGTTGATAGCAACCTGACTTTTGCCCACCATGTTTGTTGCTTTCATTATACGGAAAGCTTTCTACATGGCCCACCTCATAAATAAGGGTATCTCATCCAGGGACAAAGAGGTCATAACATCCCTGTATTCTTCCCATATAAGGCCAATTATTGAGCACAGCGCCCCCTTCAGCATGTACCTCACATAGCACATGCAGAAGCTGGAGAGAACCACAGAGATTCCTCACCAGGAGAATCCAGGGCCTCAAACATCTACCCTACACAGATAGGCTAAAAACCCTGTCCCTCTACTCAGTTTCATACAGACTCCTCAGAGGTGACCTCTGTCTGGCAAACAAAGCAATCTCAGACCCCGCCTTGATGGGACTGCTGCATATCCATAAGTCAAGCTCCACTCAAACAACCCATACGTGCAACCTCAACCTGGTCTGTGATATCAATAGGACTTATTGGCAGGACGGATTTGCGTCCCAGAGACTCCCCCTTCTGTGGAATAGACTCCCTCTCCACGTCAAGCATAGTATCTTACTATCCCTTTTTAAGCGCAACCTGAAGTAACTGGATGGGAAACAGAAAATACACCCCTGGGGTTCCACCTGTGTCCCTTCTGGACTTGGGCTTTGGGTGCTGACTTGTCTAAATATGGGCTAAACTCTTGGCTAGGCTTTTAAGGGCCTCAGGTCCAATAGCCTAGTAACTTCCTATGAGCCTATGATCCTATGATCCTATGATCTAAAGTTCCTGCATGGTTTGTATCACTGGAGGTGGTATGTGATAGAGGGAACTGATTCAGGATGTTATAAGATTTAAAAATCTGCTTTAGCTTGGGCATATTGGAATAAATTTGAAAGTTGTAACAAATAAAATTTCTTAAGATCTGTGTAGTGATTGGTCCTGTTGTTACAATTGCTTGTAAATCAAGCAATTTTGTTGCAGCTTTGCTCTAGCTTCACTATTTGCACTATTTTCAGGTTTCTTAAAATGGAGAAGGCATATAATAGGTGAGGTAGTTTGAAGGAAGAAGCAGTAGCCTTTCTCCTGTGAGTGATGCAGTATGATTTGGTTTGTAAAGTAGGCCAAGTAGATCATTGTGTGTGTGTATACCTTTAAGAAGCTATCCAAGGGCTTGCACAAGTGTATAAATACTGAGCATGTGCAAGTCTGACTGCCATTTTGTAGTAAGCTGTTGAGATATAAGCATGTATGCATGTAAGGTCTGTCTGTTAACTAGTTTGTTCATATTTTATGATGCTGCTATCTATCCTGATGTGTTTCTATTTATTAAAGTATCTAAATGAAATATCCCACCTGCTTGTCTTCTGTGTTAGAGAGATGAGTGACAGGCCACATCTGCATTTATTATATATATATATATATATATATATATATATATATATATATATATATATATATATAATTTTGGATGCAATAGACACATTTTAGATTTTCATGTATGATGACTGTTTATGTTAAGGCTATGTTTTTTTTGTGGGAATGGAAAGGATCAGTTTTGTTTTTGGGGGCTGAGAAGTAATTGTGAGTAATCATATCATTATATTCTAAAAACTCTTGTCCAAAACACAAATACAATATAGATCCTACTATTAATACGAAAAATGTGACAAGTATATAAAAAAATGTAACAAGTGTGCAAAAACTGTATATACAAATGATATATGAAAATGTCTAAAAAATGTAAATGTGCCTTTAAGAACTGGACAAATGATAGATTTAAGGCCATTTAAGGGAGTAAAAGGATTTTTATTTCATTCTAAAAAAGTGTAAATTTTGTTTTGGATGAAAGCATTTTTTTTATTTTAGTGTATTTTTTAAATCATTAAAAACTAATACAGGACAGATGGTAAGTTATACCATTCCCAGCTGTGGTCTCTAGTATGGACATACATTATTGGAGGTGTTTTGGTAACAGGTCATTGGGAGTGTTCAGAGCTATTTCTCTACAGATAAGAAGGCATCTTGGATAGGGTTTGGAACTCTATGGGATTTGGTATTAAGCATATTAATGTTGAATCATCAGCATTTTGTATAGTGGAGGCATGTTGAGTAGGGGTATGCATATTGTTAATACAAATGTTGAAAAGGAGGGGTCCTGGAATACAGCCCTCGGAACTCCTGTTTGTACTGAAAAGCAACTGGAAATGGAGTCTTAATTTTACAGAGTACATTCTGTCAGCCACGATGCTGCTATGTCATTTATGTCTAGGGAGGAAAGTCTGTGTATTAAAGGTGTGTGAAACTGTATTAAAAGCTATTCCAGTGCCCTATGCCCTTACCTGACTTAGCATCACCCTCAACTTTAAACTGAGGAGCAACAAAAAAAAAAGCCATTCCTGATCCGGTGCACCTTCAGTAAGGAGAAAGCCAAGTCGGTTTCTTCCATTCTTCCTACACTATTCAGATTTGAAGAGCAAACAAAAAAGGTCCAAGCAAGCACAAACTAGGTCTCATTCTGTAGTTGTTTAACTGTAGAAAACTGCTTGCTACGTTTGTAACAGCAGCTGCTACAATTTATGTCACACATAAAGTGCTAAAGCGGCATTGCACTTAAGACTGTTAGGGATCTTCTCATCATGCCCCTTAATACTTTGCAACCAGGGCAGCTGCCCCCTTTGCCCCATCCTAGCTGTGCCTCTGAATAGACAGAGATTAAGATTTTTGTTTAATGTGTAGGGTAAGGATAGTAGGGTTGTCATTGTATTATGATATGGGTGGAATCCATACTGTGTAGGTGATAGGAGTTCCTGGTGAGGTGCTATAAGATGTGGTTGTATATGCACTTCTCAAGAAATTTGGATAGTGATGGGAGAATTGCAATAGGATGATAGTTTGAGAGGTCAGTGGAGTTACCTTGTTTGTGTAGTGGCATAATAAAGGATTTTTTCTAGAGTGTGGGCAAGTAACATTCTACTTTAGAACTGTTGATTAGAAAGGACACTGGGCAGATAAAGCCTAAGCACCTGAGGAAACTAGTTCAGAAAAAAAGCAAATCCCAAGAAGGAAAGACATCCCTGATCAGTATCAGTAAGAGACTAAGGTCCCTCATAAAATCATCCAAGGCTAACTTCGAAAGAGAAATAGCCAAGGATTCGAAAGATGACCACAAAGCCTTCTTTAGCTATGTCAAGAATCTAAGTGGCAACTCGCAGATATGCTCTGAGCTAGTGCAAAATAGCACAAAATATGCTGAACCTACTGATATTGCCAACATCCTGGCAGATAGATTCAGTGCAAACTTTACCCCCCCTCTCACCCCCAAAAGGGCCCACAACAATACTGGAAAAGTGTAGTGTCCCGGAAATCACAGACGTACAGGTGAAAACAGCCCTTTCAAAAGCTAAAAGCACAGCGTCAATGGGGCCAGATGGTGTCCCAGGCTGCATCTTGCATGAACTACAGAATGAACTAACCCCCCCCACCTAAACACATTGTTTAACCTCAGCCTCTCCACAGGCTACATGCTCATAGAATGGCACACAGCAATGGTTATTCCGCTCCGCAAAGGAGGGGCCACAACTGACCCTGGTAACTATCTGGTAACTGACTAGCCTGGTCTGCAAGGCTATGGAGCGCATCATCATGGAACTCATTAACAAAGACATTGGGAACCTCCAAACACTTGACCCGACCCATTTTGGCTTTGTTAAGGGCAGATCATGCCTACTAAACCTGGTTGACTTCTTCGAGACAGTCACCAAGGCCATAGATGAGGGGAAGGTGGTTCACACAGCCTACCTTGACCTCACTGGCACCATTCCCCACTCAGAAATTATAGAAAAACTCACCAGCCTGAACATAAACCTCTACGTCACGAGATGAGTTGCCAACTGGCTTACAGACAGAACTCACATGGTAAGAATAGCAGGCTCCAGGTCCAACTCTAAACCAGTCACAAGCGGTGTCCCACAAGGCTAGGTCCTGGGGACCCCTACTGTTCGGCATATACTTCTCAGAAGTACAGGCAAACACAGGAGGACTATGGCTAACCAAGTTTGCTGATGACTGCAAACTGGGAGCCATAATTGACTCTCCAGCTGACATGGACATTCTCCAAAAGGGCCTTACTGAGAGGGACACCTGGTGTCAAAGTCATGGTCTCAAGCTAAATGCCAAAAAATGTATAGTCATCCCGTATGGGAAAAACAAAACACCTATGAATTACCACATAGGTGGCAGCCCCCTTAATACAGAAGAGGTAATAAGAGATCTGGGGACCCAGGTAGATAGTAATCTCTCCTTTGACAATCATATTGCCAAAGTAGTTAGGAAATCCTTCTATGTTGCCCATCTAATTACTAAAGGGTTCACATGTAGAAATAAAGAGGTTATAGTGCCCCTCTACTCGTCACTCATCAGACCCATCATAGAGTACAATGCCCCATTTAGGATATACCTCACAAGACACTTCCAACAGCTGGAAAGACCGCAAAAGTACCTCACCAAAAGGATTACTGGCCTCAAACATATATCCTATGCAGCCTGACTGGAAAAGCTCCTGTTGTACTCCGTGGCATATCGCTTACTCAGAGGTGATCTCTGCCTGACTTACAAAGCCATGTCCAACTCAGAATTGATGGACATGCTCCACCTAAAGAAATCCAAGTCACTGCGAGCCACTCGCTCTAGTGAGCTAAACCTCGCCACAACAATAAATAGAAAATGCTGGAGGGATAGATTCCTGTCACAGAGATTCCCCATGCTTTGGAACAAAATTCCTAACTACATTAGGCAGAGCCCCTCACTAACACTCTTTAAGAGAAACCTTGATGAGTGGATGGGTAACAGAAAATACACCCCTGGGATCACCTCATTGGCTCTTCTTGACAGAGGCTCAGTTAATTAATCAATGGGGCGGCGAAAGCTAACACACTCTGGCTAGGCTTATAAATGCCCTCGGGCAGATAGTCTAGTACCTACCTATGAACCTATGAACCTATTTGATCTATTCAGCAGAGGGATTATTAGCTGGCAGACCAGTAGGTTTGATTTTGTGGATAAGTTTTCTAATGGTATGGTGGAGGCGGGATGTGCAGAAAGTACAGACATGGTTTCGGTTATATCAGTTAGTATCAGTTGTATGGCTATTCTGTTGCAGTGCTACAGAGAAGGGAGTTGCTATGAAGTGTTCATTAAATTTTTTCTACCAATGGAGTAGTTTGGTTTTGTGAGCAAAGGATTTGGTTGTGATTTTTTGTCCAGTTTTATTAGCCATATTCCCCAGAATTCCTTTCGTTTATTGAGGTTTCATCTAGGTTTGTGTCATAGGTATTTTTATCAAGCTGGAACTGAAATTTAATTTGGTTTCTTAGTTGCTTATACTTTTGTAGGTTGTGGGGTGGGCCTCTGTTTTTGTTTCATGTGTCCCGGGGCTTATCTCCCTTTTTTGTTAACTACTTACTATACTCAATAAGCCATGGGGCACTGTACTTTAATTCTTTTCTGATAGAAGTGGTTTGATAATTTATGGTATTAAGGAATATAACACCGAAATACTCTACTGCCTCATCCAGAGGCAGAGCTTTAAGGGATTTGCAGTTATAAAGTATTAAGGTATGTACAAAGGTGTCTTGGTTAAATTTGGTGAGACTTCATAAAGCATTACATGGGATAGTTTGGGGAGGGGGGCTTACAATGGCATCCGATGAGATAAGAAGGGTGTAGGTCACTTAAGATATTTAGAAGGATTCCATCTTGTGTTTATGTTTTCCAGGTTTCTTGAAAGTATCCAATCAGGATCAGTAGCTTTGTGAAAAGATTTCTCATATCCGTTAGGGATATTAATTAACTGAGTTAATCTAAAGAGGCTGATATTTGAGTCTTGTGTGGAGGGTGATGGGGTGACCCAGACAATCTTGATGCCATCCATTATTATTGTTTCTTGTCTTCTATTAGTAATGATCCATGACAGAATGTTTTCTGATACAAGGATATTATGTCTATTTAGAGGAGTAAATAAGTCAGTGATGCAGATTTATTTTATCCTTATTATTCAATCTGAGAAAAGTAATTAGTATTTCAGCCTGATCAAAGACTGTAATTGTGTCTTGGTATGTGATAAGTTGTAGATTGTGTTGGCGTAGGATGCTTACTCCTCCTGCATCTTTAGTTATTTAATCATTTAATTATTTATTTGGCATTTGTTTACAGAAAGTTTGACTGGGCATGAATCTCATTTTCAGCGGAGGCCCAGGGAGAAAAGATCCAACATACATAGTTTAATTAACAAACTACATAATATTATCACATGAAGTGCTGTAATAAACAGTAAAATCAACATACAGGATAAATAAAGTCATATCAGAAATCATACAGTGAATATTAAACAACAGCCGTAGGATATTGAACACCTAGAAAAGTACAACTGATAGTGATAACCTATGAGAAAGATGTTAAGAATTTTAAATATGGGCAAAAGACTAAAAGAAAGAAAAAAGATTATGCAGTTGGAGGGAGATTAGGAAATGGAGTTAAAGTAGGAAACTATTGTAGAAGTAACTGGTGCTTTGGCTAATAAGAGAATGGAGGAAAGGAAAGGGGAAAAAGAAAAGCAATGGAAAGAGAAGGAAGAAGGGAAAAGGAAAGAAGAAGGAAGAGCGGGGAGAGAAAGGAAATGAAGGAAGGAGTAATGGGTAGTGCCATTTCGAATTAATTATAAGCTGGATGGATGGTTTCATTATCCTTGACTGTTGGTTTAAACCATGCGTCGTGGAAGACTAGTGTGCTTATGTATATATGCTAATCCAGGCATTTAAGTCAACGATTTTATTGCATACGCTATCTGCATCATTTTGAGTCCTGTAACAGATTGTTGAATGGGTTTTTGAACTTCTGCAATGGAATGGAAGGAATATTTTGTTTTGTGCAATCAGTTGGGCATGGGTTTGGGCAGATGTCACCAGACTTTAGGCAATTCACTTGACGCCATGACAGTTGTAGAGGAGGCCTGTTTGGACTATGTTATTGTGTGTGTGTGTGTGTGTGTGTGTGTGTGTGTGTGTGTGTGTGTGTGTGTGTGTGTGTGTGTGTGTGTGTGAGTGTGTGTTTGTGTGTGCATGCGCATGTGTAGCAACCTGTAATTTAAGAAGTTTGTTCCTTTAGGTAAATGACTTTTCTAATATCAAAGATTTGCATATTGTAAATGATATGGGGAGATGCATGTGACTACAGGTTTTAATGAGGTATAGGGGTGTGGATTCTCAGTGATAATGAGTTCTTGTGTTGAGTAGTGGAACAAAGTGATATGTGCAAGGATTAAAAGGGATATAAAAGATAATATGTTATGATATGCCATGATTGTAAAGATGTCAGTACAGGTAACTTTGAAAGGCACAAATGTGGATGATTGTGGTTCGTGATCTGATAGAAATACACATCCACCAAGGAATAAGACTGCAGTGAATTGTCATTGTGTGTGAATTTAGTTGTTGTCTCTAGACTACTGCAGAATAGTAGCCATAGGGGACTGTACGTCAGGCATAATGTGTTGTTTTTAGGCAGAGGACAGAAGAGGAAGTAATCTGTGGGTGAGGAGTCAGGTGAGGTGTAGGCTATTAGAATAGGCAGAAGAAGGACAACATGTTAAATGGGTGAGGTGAGGGGTGGAGTAAGCTATGATATGGTTCAGGCTATGGTGGGCCACTGTAGGAGACTAGTATGAGGGAGAAGGAGAGAGTGTTATGTGGGTGGGGGCTCAGACATAGGTTATAGGATGTGGCAAAGGTGGGGTATTGTACAGTTGGATGATCAGTGGTAGAGGGCTGGATTACATAAGGGTGGAAGGAGTCCATCAAAGTACACATTGAAGGGCATCATTATTTGCTTATGCCAAATTTCTTAAAAAGTGATACAATAAGAACTGAATGGAACAAGGGACACAAACTGAGTTGCCCTAATACAGTTAATGCAAAATCTGCTATTCTAGCAACTTTCACAATAAATAAGAGCAATGTTTAAAATCTGACCAAACTGGACCTTTATTCTCCCATTATTTTTGGCTTTGTCTGTCATTCTTGCAGTAAGAATTTGAGGTTGAGAGGCATAGGGACGAAGGAGGTTGAGAAGATCTGAGGACTCCTCAAGTACACTGAGATTGAAAAAGGAATTGGGAGGTGAGTGGCAGGGCAAGTACAGGCAGTGAAGTCAGAGCATATACAGAAGACTATGATATGGAAGAAACAGCTTTTCCCTCAGGAATTAGTGCTGGCAGTGTGGTGTAGGATTGTTGTATTAATACCTCAAGTTTTCAAGGCTCAGCTGTGTGGGATGATGTGAATTATTTCTTAACTTTTGTATTTCCCTCATAATTGTAATCTGAAACATGCTGACAGGGCTTTGTAATACTAAAACTAGCAAGTACCAAGCATCAGTGATTTATTGATATAGAAAACTGTTGTTTTAGTATGGGAAGGATGTTCTTATCTCTTCTTTGTGAACTAATGCTGAATGCATAAAATGCAGAAAGAAAGCACTGTAATATTTTTTTCCTGTAAAGCCATTGCTAACTGAATCTGTGTGAAAGCCATAGATCATAATTTCTATTCTCAAGAATAAAACACAAAGATGAATGTAATGAGGGAAAAGCCCTACAATCAGGGACATGTTTTAAATATTAGCACTAGTAACTTAGTTGATGGACAAGAGACTTTGTATTTATGTGCAGTTTACAAAGCCTTAAAAGTGTGTAAGAAATGTTTTGCATTGTTTAGTTGTTGTCACATTCAATGTTTTGGCATAAAAGCAAAGATTTTACGAGAAGCAGAAAAAAATTTTGAAGTAAAAACCAGAAGCATCTCTGAGCATCATTAAATATATATAATGTAAACACATGGTGATTTATAGATAGCACTATCCTTGAGTGCTAAATGATTAAGAAAAAAGAGCAAAGCAAGTTTTGCCAAATTTCACAGTTAAGTTTATTTTTGTGTGTGTGTGTGTGGGGGGGCTACCATCTGCACCTTCCATGTTGGGGAGCACCTCTACTCCCCTAAACTTAAATATGCTACTCTGAGGTTGCACACAGTAGAGGAAAAAAGAAAACTCTACTATCAGCCAAAGTTGTTTCAATCCTTTTCATTTGATCATACAGCACATGATGAAAAAGCTGTCAACTGAATGACAGGAACCCAATTTATAAATGGGTTGCTTTTCATGATATAAAGAAAACATTTGTACATGTTTGGGTGCAGTACACCTACTGCACTGTAGGGAACAGAATCTGCATGTGTTTATTTACATTTGTTGATTGGTACAGTCCAAATGATCTAATAGGCCATCTTCAGCAAAGTCCTAGGGAGAAAAGCTCTGTTTGGTACAAATATCAAGTCATCAATAAAGATAGTTTCTTCATAATTTGTAAACAATATTATAAAGAACATTATATATTTCAATGCAAGATTTTTTTAGTGTATTTGTATGTATCAGATAGGAGTCTGTAGTGAAAAGTAAAGAAAAGGAAGGAAGAAAAGTATGTTTACATAGTTACGATAGTTGTTAAGAAAAAGAAATTACGTGCATTAGTAAATAAATAGCCAAGAGTAGTAAGATGAATTAATGCTCAGACCTTCCCTGAGTGTGTGCTACACAAAAGGAAATCCATAAAGGGCCAGTTTTTTTTAGCTTATGACTTTGTATAGGAAGAGTAGGAAGAGTTTAAGATTAGTGTGTGAATTCATTCCATAGATTGGCTACATTTAAGGAGTATAGAGCGAGCATCCCATGATGGTGTTTAGACTTTGGGATTTTTTTTTAGATGGTCAGAGTTTATATAGCTGTGGGAATTAGTCTTATAAATGATGGATTCAAGGCTATAGAGTTACCAGGTATAGTATGAGGTAACAATATTATGTGTAATGATGTTAGTCTTTCTGGTGTTTTCACTGTATGACAAAAGCTGATGTAATCAGAGGCATAGCCAGGGTGGAGGAAAGGGGGCAATGCCTAGGCACAAAGTGTCACGGGGCTTGTTCAGTGCACTACTGGAATTACAATGATGATTTAAACTGAAGCAATGTTTAGCACTCCATTTGTGACATTAAAAGAAAAAAAAGAAATGCTGTTCTTTAATTTTTAAGTGTAGCAAGCTGCTTCTTTTTTGTCCGGTGTGGCATAAGAACGGACCTGTCTTGCTCCTTACATCAGGAGGACTAGATTGTGGAGGACCAAGCTGGCTTGCTTCCATTAGGTGCATAGATTGGTGAAGTAAACTTTGCTTTATGCTCCTCCACTTAAGTTGAGGATGTGGGATGCCAAAATAGCTAGCTACACTTCTGGATTTAGTTGTTTCTTGTCCATGTAAGGTCAGCTAGGCTATTTATCTAGATACAGTTTTCCTTTTAAGTCTTCTGTCTTTGGAATTATTTTCCTGATTTTTTTGTGTAAATACTTTTACTTCTGCATATTTAATTTGCATCAGCCTAATTTCATTATTTTATAAATAATTTTTATGACCACAGTTGGATATTTATCATGAGTGGTACAATAGTTAGTGTGTTGGATCTATAGCCCTGTATCTAGTGTAGTGACAGCTCTACTTTACAAAGATGAAAGCTAATTGGAATTAGTGAATTCTGCCAGCCTTTCTGGGAATTGTGTATAGTTGAGTATGTGTTTGTAAGGAGAAGTAGAAGACATGGGCATTCACAGAGACAGGGGTGAGGGTGCTAAGCCAAAGATTCAGCTCGTTAAGTGGTCAGTGTGCATTCCTACTCTGGGTTTTGATGTCAAATACCCATACCCAGGACAACAGTGCATATTACTGCTCCTGAGTCCAAGGTGTATCTGGTGAGCTGCTCAATGAATCAGATTTGTGTGTGCATTTTCTACTTAAAAATGTTGGGTGCCAGTGATATGATGTGAGACACCAGTCCTCAGGTGGATGTCTTACCAATCCATGGGGAGTGGAGTGGATCTTTCACATATCTGTCATTATGTTTGTTGACAGTGGTGATATTCAAAACCCATCAATCTGACAAAAAAGTTTATTTGCCATGATATCTACTAGCAATACAACCAAACAATACTTTGCTTTAATGTTTGAAGGAGGGCACAATCAGAAGTGCAGCACCCTCTTATGCTGCACTGCAGTGTTAGGAACAGAAAACAAATCCAAGCATGGAGAAAATAGAACCCATGGATTTCTGATCTTCCAAGATCAAAGATGAGTGTGTTTCCTGTTTATCCAGTGATACCTGGTTAGCTCAGTGGTGGAAATAGTACTGTCTTCACAAACTATCAGAGAAAAAAATATATAGAAAATACTACAGTGGTATAAAACTCAATATAACTAATAAAAAGTAATCTGAATAAAATGTTATTTATTTGTTTTCTTTGTTTGTGTTGACTGGGAAAATCTGACTGGGCAAAAATCCTTTTTTTTTTCAGTGGCAGTCCAGAGAGAAAAGCTTCACATACTTAAAGAGTTTCCAGCATAATTTATAAATGCAATGCATGGGTACATTTAATTTCAAAGTAGTAGAACATTATGAAACACATAATATAATTTACAGAATGTACAACCAGTTGATACAGTCATAAAAATACATGCGTTAGTGATGGTTCAGTATAGAAAGCAGCTGGAAATGTGGATTAATAAGAAAACTGAAGATGGAGATGCAGAGAGTGCTGGTTAGGAAATGTAGTGAAAAGAGTGAGGGTGAGGATGGGGACCGAAGCAAGAGGGAGAACGTATGTTTGTTATGAAAGTGTTTCAGATTATGACAACTAGTAAGGTGAAGGTGTGTGTTAGGGGGTTATGGGGACATAGGCAGGGCATCCTGTGGAAGGAGTATTAGGGGTGTAGTTTGAATGGTGAGTAGAAGAGGACTAAAAATAGATGGTCTTATAGAAGGTATGAATAGAAGGGGGAGGGGGATCAAACTGATTATTTGGTGGTAGGAGAAATGTTAATCTTTGTGACTGTTAGCAAAATATTAGTAGGTGAATATGGATGTTTGTCACTGTTGATTAAGTTAATATAAATGGGATTTAGCCAGCATTGGAACAGGAGCATAGCCAGCTTATTAACAAAGGCACCAGACCCAACTTACAATCAAAAAAAAAAACACTGCAGTAGACATACCTGAAAAAAATCTAACTGCACAATTACCCATTCAGTAACCAGTGCCTGTCCTCCTCCAGATGATCATTCAAGGTTCAGCTATCACCCCACATTATTAAATGCCTTAGGCAAATCCCAGACTCTTCAGACATTCTGGTAGAATAATTGTCATTAATTGACTAGAATGGTAACCATTTTCTCAGACCCACTACAGTGAGTCCTGACACATGGAGACTGAATAGCCAAAAAAACAGACTTACATATATTACGTCCAAATGGCCATTTCTAGGAATATTCCCTTTTCAACAAGGTATGGTGATCTAGGAGTAAGTACATATAAGTTTGGCGGGTGCAGGGGGGCTTGCAAAAAGAAGTTTTAATGAGAATAGAGAGGTCTGATATTTACTCTTCTCCTGTAGTTTCATTTTTTTCCAGCATACCAGTTTTTGACATTTTGAAGTGCCGACATTTTAGTACAGAGCCAACTGGAACATCTTGTAAAGCTGTACTGACATTTCCTCCTTAGTATCTTGTTTAAGTGATCTGGTTATACCCATCCAAGATAGACTTTTTTTCTCAGAAAAATCAGATGCAGAGCCCAAAATTCCTCCTTGGCTATCAGTAGAGCTAAAACAACTCATGAATTAGAAAGAGATAGCCTGAAAATGTGGAAGAGAGACAAAGACCTACTTGTTAAGCTACATTGAAACTACAATACAGAATTACACACAGTCTATCCCAAAATACTCATGTTAGGCAGTGCCATCCTTTGCATACGTATCTCCTTTATAATGATTCACTGACTTCTCACACTGTTCAACATGCTTTTATCAACCCACTTCCAAAAGTTCCCACTCCCACTTTTATTACTGACTTTAGACCCATTGCCAGTCTTTGCCCTCTCAATAAAAGTCTCAAAAAGATCCTGTATAACTAAATCTTGGATTACATCACCAAATATGATATATAGCTTGACAAGCAACATGGTTTTACACCAAAATACAGTATGATTACTGCTTTCTATATACATACCAATCACATTTATAACAATATGGACAACAGTCAAGTTACAACAGCTGTATTTTTTAACATGAAACAAGTTCTTAAGACAGTGTCACATAATGTTACTTAGCAAATTAACAGGACTGGGATTTTCTAATGATGTCATAGCCTGGTTCAGAAATTATCTGACAGAACCTTTTGAGTGGTAGGGTCCAACACCCATTCTGCAAATAGCAATATACGCCATGGCGTGCCACAGAGATCTGGACTAGGACCACTTCTCTTTTCCTATGTTATCAATGAATTGCCAAGGGGACATCCCCCACTTAAATTGTATTCTATATGCAGATGACAGTGTCATTACAAAAGCAAGTAGGCACACAAAATCATTTTACAAAGAACTCCAATCTGATTTCTCTTACTATGGAACTGGCTAACCTCTAACAAATTAGTTATAAACTCCTGATAAAATGAATACCATGTTATTTGGAACTAGCATGTGCCTTACAAATGCCAGCAACATTATTATTTCAGACCCCTGTGGCACACCACTGCCAATCATCACTTCACAGAGATATTTGGGCTTCATGCTGGACTCCGTTCTGTCATTTCCTACTCACACTGAAATAATTACAAATTGAGTTTTAACTTAACTGAAAGGCTCTTACTTACCCTTGAAACTAGGAGAACCATTGCAATTCGTGTTCAAATTCTGCACTACAACCTGCTCTTCCTATCATTGCACTATACTCAAAATACTGCTTTGCTACAAACTACTGAGAATAAAATTATTGGTGTGTTCACCATGCACATGATGCAACTGGTTCCCAGTGCAATCCTGGCCAACACTGTTGCTTATTTACCCTCACCTACAGACTACACAGTGACAGCTACTGCCCCCCCCCCCCACTAAAAACAGTATTGTTTCAAAGGCACAATACCTTTAGCCTCAGAATCTCTTATAACTTCAGTTTGTCAGATTTTCCTTCAAATTACAATTGTCCATTGGAATAACACACTTGAAGATACAAAAAGCTGTGACAATCTGATAGCATAAAAAGAAAATCTGAAGTCATCCCTGAAAGAACAAAAGAAATGCACAGATATATCAGCAAGTTAACCTGTACATGTACATGGCATATTCAGCTTCTTCACCCCCTATTACCATTATGTTTTTCCCAAGCTCAAGAACTGATGTACTTCCAGCTATATTTAAATTCATGTAGCTAAACTGGCCTCATACTGCACCTGTGTCCCAAGTCTGTGTCCCAAGTCTGTGTGACTGTGTCAAACTACCTTGCATATAACACCTTCTGTCATTCTATTACCTTATGTAAACCACTATCATTAAGTTAACGCTGTTCTCATTTCTTTGGGAATAATTTATTATGTATTATACTTGTCTTAACTTTAGGGTGCTGGTTTAGACTTCATATAACATTAATGTGCAATCACTGTCATAAAATCCTAACCCTCTTTATTTAATGACTGTAAAATGCAGTACAGATGCTGTACAGTATCAAAGTAACAATGTATTATGTGATATGTTTAATTATACTTTTAGAGTGTTCAGACTGCATACAACCTTAACTTTTCTCATTGTTCTATGTTGTCATAAAATCCTGACCATTTTTATTGTTCTCAAATGTAAAATGCATTTGGGTGCTGTGTTTTATCATAGGAACTCACTTCTAAATTTCTGCTATGTTTGCTTAAAAATCCCAATCCTTTTGTGCATTTCTGTCATGTGCTTTCAAAATCATACCCCTTGATGCTTCCCATTAATGGATATTTATGTATATTTTATTTGTGGATATTTCTGTATATTTTATTTGTGGATATCGCTGTATTTTTTTGTGTGGATATTGCTGTATATTTTATTTGCATGCTGCTGTGCATTTGCCGCACTTTCCCTGATTAGTGTTATGTGAATTTAACAGTTACTGCCTTCCCATATGGCCTGGATCATAGCTGAAAAAAGTCTTTAGATTAGGTCATCCACCTGGTTAACAAACTGAAATAAATAAATACATTTTTATTTTGTTTATTTAGAATTTTTTAACTAGATAGGTGAGGTAGTCTCTTGACTCTTTTTAGTCATGACCTGCGTGATTAAATGCTAACAGAAGTACATCAGAGCACAATATAAAGAAGTCAAAAATAGTACAGGGACATTCACAAGGGAAATAAAATTACATACAGTATGGATGGCATCAATGGAAAACAAAAAATATTAAATTAGAAATTGCTATATAGAACGCACAAGGGTGCCAGAACTGTAGGGTGAGGGGGAGGTGCTAGCTAGGGATGTTAGCAATGCCCCCCCACTTTTGCATCCCAAGCAGCTCACTATATATATATATATATATATATATATATATATATATATATATATATATATATATATATATATATATTTTTTTTTTTTTAAAGAGAGAGGTTGAATATCTTTAGTTCCGTATTCGTGGTTGCGTAGTTTCTTGCTTGCCCTCCTACATTGCCGTTTGTGGTTCCACATTGGCATCTGGCTCTAAAAAAAAAAAATGAGACTTCTGGGCTTCTGACCACTGGTATATTAGCATCATTTTCATGTTTTCTTGCCCTTTCCTGCACTGGTTGCTGAACCTGCTCACCTTGCCCTGCACTGCTCTGACTGACTGTATTGGAGGGAAAACTAATTTGTTGTGTAAACCATCTACCCCACCACATATATCATCATAAGTAAGTCGTTTGTTAAATATTCATTTTTTGCTTTGTGGCAGTTAGAAATTTGGGCATTGTATACATAATACCTTAGTTAGGAGAGAGTCCAGGAGACAAGATGGCTGTGTGTCTGTAGTTAGTGATTTCTGCCTTTGTGCAAAGGTAAGATGAATGATTTTTCCATAAGGTGGGGACATGGCTTTCCTTGGTGAGCAGTTTATTAAATTAGAGACAGGATAGGCCAAGACTTCAGCACCTATTTGGATGTATTTGGCAGATATGTTGTTGGGTGCAAACATGGTGGGTGTTAGATTTTAGATTAGCTGCTTAATAGTAAATGATATTACTGGTTAGAAAGAAGTTTTATTATTATGATTAAGTATTGGGAGGTGGGAGTTTGGTAAGGAGGTTGGGTTGGGTTTTGATAAGTGAGGTGACTGAATGAAATGGAAGTTGAATTGACTGGCAATGCTTTCTGTTTTGGTTATTAAGGGTGGAGGAGGACTGAGTGCTCTGACCTGGTTTTAATAGTTTGTTTTTAGCTGACCAGAAGGCTTTGCCGTTTTCTTGGTTTTCAGTTTGCAGCTTGGTATAAACTTTGTTTTTATCATGTCTGATCTTATTTTTTGTGTTATTTCTAATCTATCTGCATTGCCTAGTGTACTATTGTTTTGCTTCCAGGATTTACAAACTTTTTCCCAGTCTTTCATTAGTTGTTTAGTTTCCTGTGTTAGCCATGGTGTTGACCAGGTTTTAATTTTCTTTGCTTTGATAGGGGCATGGACATTAAGTATATTAATGAATATAGAGTTGAAGAGGACAGCTTTATATAGGTCTGCAGATTCTAGAACCTTCCAGTTGATTGATTTCAGTTCAGAGATAAAGGTGTCAGAATGAAATGAGGAGAGGTTGTGTGCATTGTTACAACAATGTTGTTTTGGTATGGGATTACATTTTCTTATAGGATAGATTGGATGATGGTCATGTAGGTTATCTGAGAGGGTGCTGGCTGTTGATATGTTTTTGGGGTGATAGTCAAAATCCAGTCAATTGTAGTTTTGTTTGTTTGCTTGCTGTGCATGGCAGATTATTTGAGAGTAACCATACAGATTAATAGCAGGGCAGTCTGATGTTGTGGATTGGTAATCTATGTTAAAATCTCCTGGAACGATTGTTTCTTTAGCAATGTTAGATGTTGTCCAGGTTAGAAACTCTGTATTACCTGTGTTGTCACCAGGGAGTATGTATATTCCTATTACAAAGATACTTTTCTGTTTGTTAACTTCTAGATTGGATATTAGCATTTCTGCATTACTGATTTTGGGAGTGTTAAGGTTTGGGGTTGTAAGAGTGAGATGGTTATTGCGGATGATTGCTACTCCACCACCTTTTCTCTTTGTTCTGTAATATCTTAAAATAGTGACTTTTTTATAGTAATGTCTGGACCAATTTTTGTTATGGCTTACTATAGAGGAATGTGTTAAGTTACCTTTGAGGAAAAAAACTTCCACATATAATTTAGACTGTTTACACTTACTTTTCTGTTTAGAAAAGTATTTTTATACTAGCAATACGTGTTTTTATTGCATGCCATGCAACCTTACTGTACTTTTAAAAGAGAATACACTTTTGTTTCAGAAAATTTAGTACTTACTTTATCCATTCTAAAACTGTTTTTTTTTTTTACTATACTTAAATTACTTTTCAGGTCTGCTTTTTACTTTTTTGTATATTTTACTGCTTTGTGCTGCTTAATTTCCCTGGGAAAGGAGCATCATTTTCAGTCTAACCATAGAAGAATGTACCAGTTCCTGGGTTCCATGACTGGCCCATCTTCCAACTACAAAAAGAAAAAGTTAACTAAACAACCTTAGCCACCACAGCTTGCTAGCACAGTTTGCCTCAGTCACAGGAGGGGGACTCTGCTATATCCAAAACTGGTTTATCAGACCACTCATCTTTTTCCTGCATCCCTCTGATGTTGCCTACACAGCCATTATGGATTGGGGATTAGTCACATCCTCTGTGGCTTTTGGGGTCCCCTCTGTGGGTAAGGGAGAGCCACTCTTGTCAGTCTTGGGAAAAGTGGCAGGAAAGGTGCTTCTGCTTAAACAAAATGTTGTGCCCATCTATGGGGAAGCAGCTGCTGACATTAATAATCATATTTGTTCCAAATTCCTTTTTTTTTTAAACAAGTATTATAAACCTTTATATACACTCTGTACAATTGAACTGACAAAGAAGGGAAAAAATTAATAAAATATATGAAATTAGTAACTAAAATTTATAATATTCAATTAATAAAGTATAAAGTTACACATTAATTATTTAGGGTTCATTTTTAATGTCTCAATAAGAGTTAAATTTTTTTCCCAAGGATTGTTTGTCCATGTTTTAGGTGAAATTCTCGATTCCGTCACCTTGATTTCTAATTTCGCTGTTTCTTCCATCAATCTCAAGAATTCTTCCAGAGTAGGTTCTTGTGAAAACTTCCACTTTCTAGTTATACATTTCCTTGCCACAGTTAGTATGGACCAAATTAGGTATAGATCTTTTTTATTCATACCAATAGTATCATTAATATTTAAGAGGACTAAAGATTTGGTTAAAATAAAAGTATCTATGAATATAGCTTGGAGAAAAATAGTAATTTCTTCCCAGAATTTTTTTATATTAATACGATCAAAAAATATATGAGACCAATCAGCTTTACAGTTTAAAGAACATCTCCAACAAATGGATTTATCCAGTGAATTGAATGTGGTTAGTTTATCAGGTGTAATAAATGCCCTGTGAATATATTTCCACGTAAATATTTTCCATAAGTGTAAATTAAATGCTAACAGAATATAAAAGATTTGTTTTACTCTCAATTGATAGATTAGTGTGACATCCTTTTGCTATGAAATTTCAATATCTTGCATTAAGGTTAGTTAGCTTTTATTTGAACCAAATTCCCTAGCAAAAAGAAACATAAAACTCTACAGTTATCATCTCCTGCACTGGTGTTACTGGACAAGTGTGAAGTTTGTCATGTGCAGGCTATTGATCCTTCTTATTAAGTGGTTTCTGGTAAAAGGAAAAATGGATTCTTCTTATCCTAAAGACATTCAAGAAATGGAGAAGAATGTGAAGGGTAAGATGCAGGTTTTCTCCTTAGATTTCTGATTCAGATTTGGAGCAGGGTATGGTATTTGAATCTCTGTGAGGGATTCCCTTTTTCTTAGAGTATTTCCAGAATGTGCTAGTGTTTTCAGTGGGAGAACACTGAGGTTTCTCATTCCCTCAGAATATTCTGGAACCTCTACCCACCCCCCAGTGCTGTCAGCTTTGTACGATGCAAATATCACAACCTGTGGTTTCTCTGAGAGCCAGCCTGCTGCACCTAAGAAAGCAGAATGTATAAAGTTCCTCAGTCTTTTAACTTTTTGTACACTCATCACAGAGCTGACCCAGCAGCTATAATTAGTTAATCCAGCTGCTGTCAAGCATTTTGTTAATTATAATCCTTCCCATTCAGACAAGGATGGTAAAACAATCGATATGTTTGGGAAAAGTGTATGCTTCTGCAAGTTTAATTTTTTAAATTTTGAATAGCTCATATGTTAAAATTTATTCTGACTAATTATGAAAGTATGAGGAAAGTATGAGGAATGTTTTATCTGCAGTTCCCTCCTGTAAGGAAAAATCTGCTTTGTATTATTAACTTTCTCCAGTTTCTCATGTCACTACTTATTATTTAAAGTGTAACAACTTTATTTCCTTAGAGTGAGTAACCTTTGTGCTACTTGACTTGCGAATGTGCAGCATTTCCAAAAAAGCAGGGTCATACAGCTTTAAGAGTATAATAATATATGCCCACCAGCAATGACAATGTTTTCAATGGCAGTTCAAAAATAACTATTAGTAGCCAGTGTACTAAAATGCTTTTTCATGTGGATACCTGCTTAATTATGAGTAGTTCTGTCTGATCTTCAAAACAGCAGCAAATTACTAGCAGCTTTAACATAACTAACCAAAAGGATGGTTACTCATTTATAATAAACACAATTTTCCCACCAAAATGGAGTCTACTCCTCTAATAGAACTAAGTTTGCCTCAGTTTGGTATAAGCAGAATTCCATAGTAACTCTACTAGATGGCAAAAACATTTTTTGGTGTTGCATGAGTATGGAGTACCTTGTTATATCACTTTCTAAACATGGATGAAGAATAGATAACAGGGATTAGAAGAGGAAACAACAGCAATGCTGACCCTTATAAGAAACAGCTTGGTTAATATCTCTTGACAATTTAGTTAATTTTGTGCTGACAATTATTGGTTCATAGCTGTAAAATATCGTGTGAACTTTTCTGCATTCCCACTTCCTAGACTGACACACACTTGCTCCTATATGAGTGACATGTTATTTCTGCTTCATATTTTTAATACATTTTTCATAAAATTGTGTTTTTCTGGCAATTTTTCTGTCATTTTGGTGTCAGTGAAGTATTGTGCAGACACTGACAAACTACTGAAGGAGTCAATGGGACAAATGTTTCATTTTAATGTCAGTGAAGTACTTCTGCATATCTGGCCAAACTACCGAAAGGAATTCCTGGAAGAAATGCTTCATTATGGTGCTTGTGCATACTTGTTGAGACTACTGAAAGGATCATTTGGGGAAATGTTTTCTTTTGGCATTTGTGCATACTTGGTTAAACTACTGAAGAGATCACTGGGGGAAATATTTCCTTTTGTTGCTTGTGAATACTTGGTGAAAGTACTGAAGGGATCTCTTGAGAAATGTACATTTTCCTTACTCAAAGTTTCAATGCTCTACCCCCATGTATACCTGATACTAGATGGCAAACCTTGGTTTGTAAGCATTCCAACTAAATTATGTGGAGTTCCCTTTAAAAGTAATCTTTTATTTCCAGCATGATATTTTAGTGTGCATGTATGAGTGGGTGTAGTGTTTGGCTGGTACTACAAATTATTTTCAGCTCTGTTTATTATTTTCACAGCTAAGGTGTATGCTAGCAATCCCTGAAATAGACCTCTGGCAGTAAGCAACGTTCTGTGGGCATGGGCAGTAAAAGAAAATGAAGCCTGTGAGTAAAGCTCTGTGAAGTCAGCATTACTGGCTTGCTTCACTTTACTCAAAGATAATATATACTTTCTTTCAAAAGAAAGCATGAATGTTATCTGTGTTTAGCCAATGCCTTTGGAAAAAAAATGAAATGAACAAGATTCCTTTCCTTTAGTGTAGGGAATGCTCAGTGTACTAGCATTCCCCCATGCAACACCACTGGAGGAAAATGCACATGGGAAGATGTGAAGTCTGCACAGAAGGCACACCAACTCAAAACCGAACTGTACAGCAATGTGAAGCAGCAACATTCACTGTCATGCCACTGGTTGGGAATAATAATTAAAACTGATACACACAGACACATATTTATTTATTTCCAGTTTGATGACCGAGGAGGTCCACTGGGCTCAGGGAGCCAGTTTTCAGTGGAGGCCCGGGGAGAAAAGCTCCACATTACATAGTTTAGTTACATATACAATCATAGTAAAGAAGACACAGTTACGATTTCATTTCATGCTAGAGAACAGGAATAAATTCTTTGGTTACATAGTATCTAAATATTTAGGATGGTAGTGGTAACTTAATTGAGAGGGAGAATGAAGACTTAGAAGGAAAAGAGAGAAAAAAGGTGGGATGGGTTATTTATAATACATACAATTATGTTATTTACAATATGTACATTAATGTTAGGTTAGCTTGTACTCCAAGTTAGTCAGGAGTTTAAGGGGTGGATTGTTTAATAGGCTAGGTGGAGAGAGTGCAGTTACATTTCCTGTTAGAGGAAAGGTAGGAATGTAGCTGAGTTCTAAAGTTTTCAAAGTTTTCACAAGTCCTTAGAGAGGAAGGAAGAGAATTCCACTTTTTAGCTAAGGAAAAGGATAGAACACATATACACATATACACTCACACACACTCATGCACATACAGCAAGCACACATATATGTGCACATGCATGCAAAATACATACTTACACATACGCAACAAGCTCACACATACGCAACAAGCTCACACACACATGCGCATGCACACACACACACACACACACACACACACACACACACACACACACACACACACACACACACATACACTCTCTCTCACCCAGACTCTACAAGCACACACACTCATGCACATGCTACAGATGCATACACATGCAGAAGCAACAAGCACATACACACACAAACACACACATACACTCACACATGCACTACAAACATGCACACAAAACACACACTATGTATTTTCTAAGAGAGAAGAAAGAATCACTGGGATTCAGATAGAATGTTTATTTACAGTTGTATTTTTATTGTGATTCCTGCCTGCAATGCTTTTCTATCTGCAATGGGATTGTATGTTTTCACTACAGAAACATATTAACCCCACAGCATATTATAGTTTTCATTTATTAGCTATTTCTCGAGTGTTTATAGTACTACATGGGTTTATAGATTTATGCTGGACCCTTTACTATTTGGAATATATTTCTGAGAAGTCTAGGTGAAATGAAATTGCCTGTGGGAACCTGGGTATAACACAGCTAGGCTGGAAAAGGTCCTACGGCCATTAGCATAGTATCCTCCTATAAATCTATGAACCCTTGATCCTATAACTTTGGTGGATATTAATTGCAGCTTGCCGATTCTTAGTTTGGGGGCCTTTCTGTAAGAATGCAGTGGGAAAAGAGAGTAGTGCATTCAGTAGCGTAGCTAGGGAGGGGTGTGAGTGGTGGTCCACCCTGGGTTGCACTTTTCTTGTCCAGTCACATCACATCTGGGCCCCCTTGACATGCTATGCATGGAGTTTAACGCAACTTTCATGCACGAGCCAGTAGCTGAGTGGATGTTTATTTAGGGAATTCCAAGTGTGGAGTGAGTTCAACTACAAACTAGTAAGGAGATATTTTTATGCATATCTCAATGTATAGTGAGGTATTTATGCAGCTTTAAGGAGAATTATCATGTACACAGTTCAACAGGTGCAAGTAAAGTGTGCACAGCTTGTGAATTCAACTACAACAAGTATGGTGTGTGTGTGTGTGTGTGTGTGTGTGTGTGTGTGTGTGTGTGTGTGTGTGTGTGTGTGTGTGTGTGTGTGTGTGTGTGTGTGTGTGTGTGTGTGTGTGTGTGTGTGTGTGTGTGTGTGTGTGTGTGTGTGAGTGTGTGTAAGTAAGTGTGTAAAATGCCCCAGTTAGGTGTTACCTTGTGTACAGCGAACAAGTGCCTGAATTCTCTATCCATTTGAGGAACTTCCAGGTTTGGAAATGTTTGGCTCATACTTTTCGTCTGTTCCTCTTAAAATTTGTGGTTTTCTGACAAATCAGTGAGAATTGTATTCACTAAATAATGACATTTAAGTTTCAGCCTCATCTTTCTGGAAATGCATGGTAACACAAAACATTTTATTCTAGCAACTTTCTAAGGTTATACAAGTAATGTTTAAAATGCGTCCCTGATTTTGTGCCTTTGCCCCCCCCAATAAATGTTGGCTTTTTTCAGATTTATTGTGCTGCAAAGTTGACAGATATAGTTGTGTATCAAGTGGATTTTACAAAGAGCTGAGAGCTTCAGGGAAAGAGACATTAAGTGCTGTTTATACAAAGTATGCATTATTCATAGCACGGCAGGTAGTATACTTGCTTTTGATGCAGAATGTTATGGGTTCTACTTCAACAATATGTAGATGGATTGCTGATATTGTACTGTGTTGTACTTTAAAGGATGCTGCATGCTTGGCTCATACTTATGGTCTGTTCCTCTTAAAATTTGTGTTTTTCTGGTAAATCAGTAAGAACTGAATTCACTAAAAGAATGACATCTAAGTTTTGGTCTTCTTATCTTTCATAAAATGCATGTTAACACAAAATATTTTATTCTAGCTATGTTCTAAGGTTATACAAGCAATGTTAAAAATGTGTCCCTGGTTTTGTGTGTTTGCTCCCCCCCCCATATATATATTTTTTAGATTTATTGTGCTGCAAAGTTGACAGATATAGTTGAGTGCCAAGTGGATTTTGCAATGAGCTGACAGCTTCAGCGGAAGAGACGTTTAGTACTACTTATACCAAGTCTGTTTGCATTGTTAGTAGCAAAACAGGTAGCATAACTGCTTTGGATGCAGAAGGATGTGGGTTCTTCTCCCACAGTAGGTAGATGGATTGCTGATACTGTACTGTGTTGTACTTTAAAGAGGGTGGATGCTGCAGTCTTGAGAATGTCCTCCTTTGGAGGAGACACCTAGTAACTCCAAAACTGTTATCAGTTTGCCATCCATTTCCTACTAGCTTATTTTTTTTAATGTAACGTAGGCACTTTCTTCCTCAAGGGCAGCAGGCACTTTATTTATACATGAAACAATGATATAAAGTTGCTTGCTAGCAGACAACTCTTAATTAGTTACAGATATATTTAATGTGGAATTATTTAGATGACTTTTACTTATGCAGAGATTGTGCATATTTACTGATATTGATGGATTGTAATGGCAGCAACCTGAGTAGACATTTATGATGGAAATGTTCTGAATTGGACAGTTTTGTCATTATTGATTCATACATTTTGTTTCATTGCTTACTGGAAAAATGTTCAAAACAATAAATTTAAAACAGACTCTAACAAGTGTGCTGTATTTTACAAAGAATATCATTTAATACAATCAGGAAGGTGAATCAAAGAACACATGTATGTTTGCATGGTCTAAAATATGTGTGCAAAAGACCTATGATTTGAAAACAGCCCAAAGGTAAACTTTATCTCCCACTGGCCATATGCATTTTCTTTGAATGTGGGTTACAATGTTGTTTCAATGAATGTGAGTTTCATGGACAGAGAAGCTTTAATGCTAAGTTTGTTTTCATTGTGAGACTGTATTGCATTTGTTTAGCAGATGTCTTTCAGTGTTTGTGCTATAAAATTCAAAATAAAAGTTTTTTAAATTAAATCCAAATAATAATTGTAGAAGTAAAACATAAAACAGTATGCACATTGCACTGTTTATGGTAAATGGGGAGAAACAGCCAAGTAATGGGACACTGGAATGGCTGTCGGGAGGCTGTGTATGGGGGCCCCATATGACTATGATTTTTGTGAGAGGGGAGGGGGTGGCAAACTCAAAGACAGCCCCAAGTGGCCAAACTCTAGCTATGCTACTGAGTGCATTATAATATGTTAGTAGATAAGCAAAGTATTTCTGTGTTGTGCAATTTTGTTTGTATTTTGTCGAACATTTCAGGGTTAGTGAACATATTTCCAAGGAATTTGATCCATCCAAGTTGGAAATTTCTGGTAGAAGCCTTATTGTGTTTTTATCAGATTGGCCTGAGGGATTAACTGTGCAAAGGTCTTTCATCCTGCTGGTGTAAAATAATTCCTCTTTTTGTGAGATTGTGCTCATTTATTCAGAGCTTCCCTGTGCTTGGCTAGGACATCTGTAATTACAAGACTTGGATTGCTTTTAAAACCATGTGGACCTACACCTGATATAATTATTTTGAACTTGCTGTAACTGTCTTACCGCTATATAACACTTATTTGCTGAATTTATTGATTTGTTTGAATTTATCATGTGTTTCAGCCTGCACTTATTAAAAAATGTCATCTGTTTGCCACTGCACTGCTCTTACATTGTTTTAACAGTCTTTAAAAGCCAAAGTAGACTCAGAAATGTCCAGGCAATCCAGTGTAGAGATAAAAAATTGTTTTTTATTCCTCTTAAACAAACATGAGCTCTTTCGCAGGAACACTGCTTCATCAGATGTAAATTTTAACTAACAGCTTCATAATTTAAATACAAAAAACTGTTACCAATTATCCAATCTTAATGTCCCCATATTAAAAGGCAAAACACTTATTTTACACAATTTAAATACATTTAAATAGGTTGAAATAAAATAACAATGAAGAAACATAAACAACATTAAAAATATTACTGTTTTCACATCTTGTACTTATTTGACTGCCTGCACTTTTAAAAAGTCATTTTTTGCTTAAGTAATTTGTTTAACTGTTGTAGGCTACACACTAAAGTGCAATAGCCTTTTCTGATCGTTTGTAGTTGTTTAAAGCTGTTTTAAGTGTATTTTTTACTGTTTTTGCCTTATCTTTTCAAAACAACAAAAAAAAAAACAACAAAAAAATCCTTGTTTCCCGCCTTTCTAAGCTAATATAGTCCAGTTTTCAGGCTAATGCTGAATTCATGGCTGTGTTACAAGTTTCTGAGTTTCCCAAACCTTACTTGGATAGAAGGAATTTTCTCTGTTCACCTGTGAGAGAGGGGAGCTTTGAGCAGCCTATCTGTCCCTGGAGGAGTGGTTCCAGCCCAGAAGTTAGAAGTTTATTGGCCATTTTGGGCTAATTTCTCTCTCTTTCATTTCCCTGCTATAAAAAATGTGTTTGCACTGTTTTGCGTGCTGGGCAGTGCTGGTTAGCTAGGGTCAAATTATTTCTAGCTCCACTAAGTCTCCTCTTCAGTTTTTCCCTTGAAACTAGTCTAACTCACAACCTAAGCCTTCAAAAAGCATCTTACAGCCCAGCACTTGCTCAGACCTAATAGCAAGCACTAATATACCCTGACATTTGATTGCCCAGTAGGGCAAGGCTCTTTAGTCACCCCTCACCAACCATGTGATTAAGCAGCTCACCCTACAATTCAGGCATGACCAAAGGGCAATTTCAGGTGTACTCTCCAGTCCAGCTGGTGCATTTGGGTATCCTGAGGCAATGTTACAACTGCCTCATGTACACAGACAACCCTCTCCTCCTACCACAAAACACTAACATATGCGTGAGATGCAATTATACAGCCAAACTGGTGGCTAAGCTGTCTCCACCCAAGACTGGAACAGACAGTCAAGAGGAGAAGGTTAACACTTGCACCACACTTCCAGCCACACACAGACCTACTAAACCAGCACTGGCAAAAAATACACATAAATACACAAAATCATACTCGGAGGCTCTAAATAAAAATCTGCAAAAGCATCAGAGACCTCCAAAGCAGACACCCAAACAACTTGCACCTCCTGTCACAAACCAGACAACACATAAAATACAAAATCAGTGTGCCACACAATCACAGCCCTTAAGGCGAAATAACTTACCTAACATACTAGTAATAGGTGACTCTATAGTCAGGCACACTGATGTCCCACTCACTAGGCTGGACAAGCAGAAGGTTACTGTTAGCTGCCTGTTGGGAGCCAGAATCCGCCACATAACACAAGCACTCAGGTCACTTCAGAACAAGTACAAATATGACTCTGTCATTGTTCATGTTGGTGTGAATGACCTGAGACATACCTCCCTGGACTACATGAAAAGAGACATGGAAGAGCTCTCTGATCATGTAGCCCAGGCTGGTATGACCCTGACCCTGAGTAGCATCCTGCCCTCACCAAGAATGATACCTCAGTGTAAAGAAAAAAATGATCAATTACAACAATTGGCTAAGCTTTTGGTGTCATTCAAAGTGGATCCAGTGTCTGTCAGCCTGGGACGACATGCTCGACAAGCCGCGTTGCTTCACAAGAGACAGCTTGCACCTGTCACCCCTAGGCTTTCGAATACTGGCCAAGGCTCTTGCTGCCCCCATAGTGCCTTTTTTAGGCAAGGCCCAAAAGTCAAACCCACCTCCATAAACAGCACAATTAACAAAAAACTGAGGGTTATGCTACTCAACGCTAAGAGTTTAAATCTCAAAATGCACGCGCTTGAAGCACTCCTCAGTATGGAGAACGCCGACATCTGTGCAGTAACTGAAACCTGGTTCAAGGCTCCAGAGAGCACTTCAGCACTACTGGGCTACAACTCGTACCACACATTTTGGCCACAGAACACGGACCAAAACACAAAAGGAGGGGGTGTATCCATATTCATTAAGGAAACCTACACATCTGAGATCATTCATGTGCAACTAACATCGGGCAAATCTGCAATGCAAATTGTGGCCTGCTACAGATCACCCTAAATGACCCAGGACTACCAATCCACCTTTCTGGAGACACCGGAAAACATGAAGGTCCTACCAAACATCCTGATATTGGGCGATTTCAATTACCCTACCATTAACTGGGAAAATTACTTGAGTACAAACTCCCAGGCCCAGTGCTTCCTGGAATTCATCAACTCAAATGCCCTGGAGCAGCTGGTAAACTCCCCTATCAGAGGTGAAGACATGTTAGTCCTGGTCATCACAAACATGGGTGACAGGTGTTCCACACTGGAAGTCAGCCTGTCACTGGTTAGATCAGACCATAAACTAATCACTCTGGATGTCCACACCCTACCACCACCCTCAACAAAGGAAACCACAGTAAAAAACTTGGGTCTATATTAAAAACCAAAAATCCTTTTGAGCGAATACGACAACAGTGGCACATATAGCCCGGACCGCAAATACGCCAAACCCCCTAAACCGTGAAATTTAAAATCTCGAATCATCATAGACAGCCAACCCCACCGTCCACTACATACTACCTACCCAAACATAATAAATAAACCACATACATACACTAACCAAACCCTGCTTCTAACCCTACACTAAACCTTACATACATTACTATCTATGCACTTACCTTAACCCGCACCCTAACCCTAAGGTCCGTAACTATCGCACACTTACCCTACGGAGATATACCCAAACAAAACAAATAATCCACACACATACACTTAACAAAACCCTACACTAAACCTTACATACATTACCTATCTAAGCATTTACCTTAATCCGCACCCTAACTCTAAGCTCTGTAACTATCGTACACTTACCTTACGGAGCTATACCGCAGACGGGCCAACCATGACAAATCAACATTTCGAATTTCGTGGTTTTGGACATTCTCCATTTCTGTGGTTCGCGCAATATATGTCGCTCTTTTCTGATGCGCTCAAACGGATCTTCGGGCTTCTAATATAGACCCAAAAAACTTTTCTAAAGCAAACTTCACCTTACTTAAGACAGAAGCGGTAAGTTTTACAGCCCCCACACTAAAGGATAATGCTACCCAAGATGCAGAAACCATTTCAAATGCACTCTATGAGCACCTGCAAGGATGCATGGATTGTGCTATCCCTAGCAAAACCAAGACTCACTCCTCTAAGAGAAGGAAACCAGTCTGGTGGACCCCTGCCATAAACAGGCTATACAATAGAAGGAGGAAACTTGTTCAGAAAAAAAAGCAAATTCCAAGAAGGAAAGACATCCCTGATCAGTATTAGTAAGAAACTAAGGTCCCTCATAAAATCATCCAAGACTAACTTCAAAAGAAAAATATCCAAGGATTCAAAAGATAACCATAAAGCCTTATTTAGCTATGTTAAGAATTTAAGTCGCAACTCACAGATATGCACTAAACAAATGCAAAATAGCACAAAATATACTGAACCTACTGATATTGCCAATATCCTGGCAGATGGATTCAGTGCAAACGTCACCCCCCCTCACCTCCAAAAGGATCCACAACAATACCGGAAAAGTGTAGTGTCCCGGAAATCATAGATGCACAGGTGAAAATAGCCCTTTCAAAAGCAAAAAACGGTGGTGTCCCAGGCTGTGTCTTGCACGAGCTGCAGAATGAACTAACCCCCCACCTAAACATGGTCTTCAGCCTCAGCCCCTTCACAGGCTACGTGCCCATAGAATGGTGCACAGCAGCAGTTATTCCACTCCACAAAGGAGGGGCCATAACTGACTCTGGTAACTATCGCCCCATAAGCCTGACTAGCCTGGTCTGCAAGGCTGTGGAGCGCATCATCATGGAACTCATTAACAAAGACATTGGGAACCTCCAAACACTTGACCCGTCCCAGTCCGGCTTTGTTAAGGGCAGATCATGCTTACTAAACTTGGTAGACATCTTCGAGACAGTCACCACAGCCATAGATGAGGGAAAAGTTGTTCACACAGCCTACCTTGACCTTGCCAAGGCTTTCAACACCATTCCCCGCTTGGGTATTACAGAAATACTCATTAGCCTGAACATAAACCCCTATTTCATGAGATGGGTTGCCAACTGGCTTACAGATAGAACTCACACAGTAAGAATTGCGGGCTTCAGGTCCGACTCTAAACCAGTCACAAGTGGCGTCCCGCAAGGCTCGTTCCTGGGACCCCTACTGTTCAGCATATACTTCTCAGAAGTACAGGCAAACACAGGAGGACTATGGATAATCAAGTTTGCCGATGACTGCAAACTGGGAGCCATAACTGACTCTCCAGCTGACATGGACATCCTCCAAAAGGGCCTTACTGAGACAGACACCTGGTGTCAAAGTCATGCCCTCAAGGTAAATGCTAAAAAATGCATAGTCATCCCGTGTGGGAAAAACAAAACACCAATGAATTACCACATAGGTGGCAGCCCCCTTAATACAGAAGAGGTAATAAGAGATCTGGAGACCCAGGTAGATAGTAATCTCTCCTTTGACAATCATATTGCCAAAGTAGTTAGAAAATCCTTCTTTTTGGCCCATCTAATTACTAAAGGGTTCGCATCTAGAAATAAAGAGGTTATAGTGCCCCTCTACTCGTCACTCATCAGACCCATCATAGAGTACAATGCCCCATTTGGGATGTACCTCACAGGACACTTCCAACAGCTGGAGAGACCACAAAAGTACCTCACCAAGAGGATTACTGGCCTCAAACATATGTCCTATGCAGCTCAACTGAAAAAACTCTGGATGTACTCAGCGGCATATCGCTTACTCAGAGGTGATCTCTGCCTGACTTACAAAGCCATGTCCAACTCAGAATTGATGGACATGCTCCACCTAAAGAAATCCAAGTCACTGTGAGCCACGTGCTCTAGTGAGCTAAACCTCGCCACAACAATAAATAGAACATGCTGGAAAGATAGATTCCTGTCACAGAGACTCCCCATGCTTTGGAACAAAATTCCAAACTGTATTAGACAGAGCTCCTCACTAACACTCTTCAAGAGAAACCTTGACGAATGGATGGGCAACAGAAAATACACCCCTGGGATCACTTCATTGGCTCTGCTTGACAGAGGATCAGTTAATTAATCAATGGGGCGGCGAAAGCCGACACACTCTGGCTAGGCTTATAAATGCCCTTGGGCAGATAGCCTAGTACCTACCTATGAACCTATGTATATGAAGAAAATATATATAAAAATATATGTCTTATCTGAACAATGGTCTTGCTTTTAGCATAGGTGTGAGAGGTCTATATCACTTCGACAAAATGGCAGAAGTTCGAACACCATATGTTCGAACTTCTAAACTCGAAGTGCAAAACCATCAAAGGCTTAGAACAGCGATTATCGCTGTTCCAAGAAACACACACAACACAAGCACACCAAAAAAAATAGCAATACACACACATACACTTAAAATCCTACATCTAACCCTACACTAAACTGTACATACACTACTATCTAGCCACTTACCTTAACCCAAACCCTAATTCTAAGGTCCATCACTATCACACACTCACCTGATCCACGCCCTAACCCTAACTCACCTATCCCACCCTAACCCTAAAGTCTGTCACTATCGCACACCCACCTCACCCATGCCCTAACCCTAACTCACCTAACCCATGCCCTAACCCTAACGTCCGCACAATCGCACACTTACCTGAACCCGACCTGTAACTTTCCACCACAGCGCTGAAAATCACGAAGCCACAGAAACGGCCAACCAAATTCTTTCCCTGGGAAAGAATATGGTGTTCCACAGCTTTGCGATAATCAGTTTTCGAATTTCACATTTCAAACATATGGTGTTCGAACTGCTGAAGTTTCGATGAACTGATAGGAACCCGGTTTGAGTGGGATCTTGTCATTCAAACCATGACCTGAATCACCTCTCAAATGGACTATCCATTTTGTTTCTAATTACTCAGTATAATTTCTGATGTCTCCACCCCTAATATTTTCAGGGTTCCTATTAGATGACCGAAGATGCATTCTATTGAATGTGTCTTGGTCAAACTTAAAACAATGAAAAGGCAAAATAGCGAAGCAGCTTTTAAGCAAATTCTTTCCCAGACAAAGAATTTGCTCGGCCGCTTCCATTACTTTGCCATTTTTGGCACTGTAGTGTGATCTCGTAGTTGGTATATTTAAGTAGGGGGGGTGTTGCCCCCCACTTTATGTATTATTTCAATTTTTTTTTTTTTGGAACAGTGATTTTTTTTGTCTTGGAAAAAAATTGCTGTTCTGAGCTTTAGAGATTGTAATTTTTTCCTTACATGGGTTAATTATTCATCAATCGCTTTTTTAAGCATTCGATGATATAATATAGACCCATATTTTCATATACTCTACCTATTGCTCTAAACTTACAAACACGTGTGTCACTGACATGCTTGGCCAAAGCATTTGTACTGCTATCTTTACTTATATGGTAGATATGTTCCTTTATCTTGTCACAAAATGCCCTATATACCTATATAAAATTTATTACATTTCTGGCACCAAGGGATTAACTGTGTAAAAGTCTATTATCCTGCTGTGATAAAAGACTTGCACTTGCGCATTGTGCAAACTCATTTCCCCCGCACCGCGTGCGTCTGTGTGTGTGTGTGTGTGTGTGTGTGTGTGTGTGTGTGTGTGTGTGTGTGTGTGTGTGTGCATAAATATATATACAGTATATACATATATTTATATATATATATATATATATATATATATATATATATATATATATATATAGATATATAGATAGATAGATAGATAGATAGATATATTGGAAGAAAATACTAGGTGGGCATAGAATAGGCTTCACTGGTGGTAGAAAACATGTTCTGATAATACTTTAATGTAAATATATTCTTTGTGCAGGTAGCAAAGTCAGTTGACAAGACTACATAGTGACCCTGACTGTGGAGAATGCTATTCAGTGAGGCTGACCAACTCTGTAAGGGGCAGACTGACCTTCATCTGAAAGTAAAATGCCAAAATCTGACAGAAAGAGGAAGCATGCCACAAAAGAGCTAGCAGATATTGCTGCAAAGATTCCTCAAAAGCCAAGTTATTGTTTTGATTCTAAGACAACACCCACAACATCTCATCCCAACAGTGATAGCTCTGAAAACATCAGGCACCCAAGGCCCTTCCATTACCATTGCAGGCATCCAGAACATCACAGCAGAGACCAATTCTGCATGCGAAATCACTTAAGAAAATATTAATGTGAACACCTCTGCCTCATGTAACAAACCAGCAGAGGATTTCCAGAAGACGACATTAGATTTGGATTTTACCTACCACAACGACCCTGAAAATAGTGAAGCTGCCAGCTGCACTTCTAGCACAGATTTACATACACCATGACTGTTAGCTACAGTCACTTTCCAGAAGTGCCATCTACATTGGAATATGCAGAATACCAACAAGGAGAAATTTCTTCACCCCCTGGATAATGGTTGTGACAAAAGAAATGCAAGTAGAGATCTGCTTCTTAAAAAATGATCCTAATTTAAGTACTTATCTCGCAGCTGAGAAAATGCCACTTGCTCCATTTGAGCCAGCATGTATGACCACTGATCCTTCTTGCTTTCTAGCATGCAATTCAGTTTGTTGCAGCAATATTGATGAGATTTTCCAATCAGGAAATGTAAAAGAAATCTGTATTAACCAAACTGTTGTGAGAAGTAAATCAAAATCTGAATGCAGAAGTTATCAACCACAATGGTTTTCATCTTTCACTTGGTTAACCTACTGCCAGTCCAAAGGATGTGTATATTGTTATTGCTGCCGTGGTGCAGTAACAAGAAAACTCCTTACATCGTTTCACTGTGGTGAGCCTACATTCTGTTTGACTGGATTCAGTCACTGGAAGAAAGCAATCGAAAAATTTAACAAACATCGACTGATCTCATTCCTCCATGAAGCTGTTAAGAAGTACAATGCTTTCAAAAACAGTAGAATGAACATTGCTGCTCAAGTCAGCCAGCAGCATTCCCAGGTACAACTGAAGAACCGTACACTGTTCCAAAAGCAGGTGACATCAATAACATTTTTAGTAAGACAAGGACTAGCTCTTCATGGAAATGAACAGGAAAGCAACTTGAGACAGTTGATGCTGACAAGAGGAGAAGATGTACCACAGGCTCAGAGCTGATGAAGTGGGTGCAGGAGAGACAATATCAGAGTTCTGCTATTGTGAATGAAATCATGGAGATCATGGCTCATCAGCTTCTATGGAATTTATTACTTGAATAAGGTGCAGATCTAAGCTTTATTCCATAATAGCAGATGAATCTCAGGACATAAGTCAGCATGAACAGCTGACTGTATGTGTCTGATGGGTATCACTTCCAGAGTTCGCTATACAGGAAGATTTTATTGGAATGTATAAAATGGAAAAGACATGCAAAAATCCATCACAAATTCACTGAAAGATGTTTTATTAAGGTGTAATTCACCATTGGAAAAGTTAAGAGGACAAGCATATGATGGAGCAGTCAATATGAGTGGATGCATTTCTGAAATTGATATCAGAATTAGAAAAGACAATCCACTTGCTGTAAATATCCACTGTGCCAATCACTGTTTAGACTTGGTGTTGCAAAAACTAGCATTGCTATTGACGATGCCCTCTCTGTTGTCCAAGATAATACTGTGTACTCATTCATGCATCACCTTGGAGAATATCATACTGTCAGGAGATGGCGATCCATATAGTATGACAGAACTGCATTTACTTTGTCCAACAAGATGGACAGCTAGAGCAAAGACCATTAAGGGTATTTTAGCCAACTATAAAAGACACTATGACACATTACAACACCTTCAACATGACAAGACTTCTGATGTACAAAGTAAAGGCAGAGGGTTGTTAATGATGACCAGGTTTATAACATACTTTGGACTTATTGTTTCCTGTAACATGTTTAGTGTATCAGAACAAGTAGCAAGTATGTTACAAGAAAAACACTGATGGCAAAACTATAATAATTAGTACAAATAACCTCAAGTTAAACTTGCAAAGACAACATAGTAATGTTAATCAAGTGTTTGGCACCATCAAGGACAGAGCTCAGCAAATACAGATTGTTAAAGAGCCAAATCTTCCTAGAAAGCATACAGTCCCAGCAAGGTTATAGGATGGTACTGCGCCTCATCACCACTTTGATTTTGCTAAGGACTGGTACTGTCAAATGTACATTGAATGTATCAAAGCATGCCTTTCTAAACTCAACTGTCATTTTGATCAGGAAACATACACCTTACTGCCTTCCGTGGAGAATATGCTGCATCAAACAGCCAATAGCACTGCATTTCCTATTCCACCTCAAGTTGAGAGAAATATGGAGGTAAAGACATAAACATTGATAGTTTGACTGCACAGCTGCAGCTGCTCCCAGGACTTGAACAGCAGGTGTTCCCAGAGGTGACAACTGTACACTCTATTTACACTATAATTGATGCTTTGGTGGACAAGGACTGCCAACAACAAATGCTGTACACTGAAGTAGCAAAGCTACTGCAAATTTACCTCCTTGTACCAATGAGCACAGCAACTGAAAAAAGGACATTTCCTACCCAACGCAGAATAAAATCATATTTAAGATCTACTATGACAGAGATAAGGAACATTCATCTAATGCTTCTGCATATCCACAAAGAAAGGACTGGCAAGCTGAAGTGTACAGAAATTTTGAAGGAGTTTATGCAGAGAAATGAATGGAGACCACGCTTTTTTTGGGAAGTTGTAAAGTAACCTGTTTTAGTTCAGTGCTAACACATACATTTCATCTTCCTGGAACAATTGAATGAGTATATTCTGCAGCAAGTTATATAAATTAACATATAGTGCTATTTTGACTGATTTCCTCACTACTGTAGACACGTGATGGTCAAAGGCTACATTACTGTCTATGATTGTCCTTACGTCCCTGAGTACTAGGTCAACTTTAAGGGGTGTGTCATTATGATAGTTATGGGTGGATGACTTCCCGAAGGATACTATTATGCATCTCTTGGCATTTAGTGTTCATCCATGGCTGTGACACTGCTTGTTTGTCTGTGTCACTGGAGTACATTTATGTTGGTGTGGGATTCGATGACAGCTCCTAGTTTGCAATCATCTACAAACTGAGTCAGCCAGAGACCACTGACATTGGCCTTGACTTCAGAGAAGTGAATGACAAAAAGGAGTGGTCCAAGTATCAATCCCTGATGGACTCTGCTTGTGACTGTCCTCTTTGTAGAGGTGGAATCCCCAATTCTAACTTCCTGGGTCCTGTCTATGAGCCAGTTACCTATCCACTGGATGACATAGCTGTACCTAAGCTCTTGAGTGTGTCACCAGTGCTTGAGTGGGGTCTTGTTCCCAATGCCTTGGCCAGGTCAAGGTAAGCAGTGTGTACAATTCTCCCTTACCCATTGCTTTGGTGACCTTTTCAAAGAACTACAGCACTTGAGTTGACATAACCTGACCTTGATGAAACCAAATTGGGTTGTGTCCAGTGTCTGGAGGTTTACTATATCATTATTGATCATTTTCATGATAATTCTTTCCATGGTTTTGCATATAAGACTAGTGGAACTTATGGGTCTGTAGATGGCCCACCTTTTTGCAGAGGGATGACTGTTGCTGTTCTCCATTCATGAGCCATGAAGCCTGTTTGGAGGCTGTAGTTAAATACAAATTCCAGCGGGTCTGATAGGTCATGTTTCACTCTATTTAGAAGGCATCCTGGGATATTGTCTGGGCCTACTGATGCAGTGCTCTTGGCCTTAGGGAGATTATTAAGGACATGTTCCCTTTTGAGAGCAGGAAGAGTTATATTTGATGGTATTTCCTGAGGGAAAGTTGAGGGGGAGAGAAGGGTAAAGCAGCAGCTGAATTTGTTGGCCAGTGGGCTTGCTGTATCTTCTGTCTCAGTATAGGTAGCTCCATTTACAATGAGCTCTGTGCACAATTATGTATTGCCTTTGAGGGTAACTTAAGTTTTAGCTGTCTCAGTGGAGAGCCACTAATTTTAAAAGAGCAGGATACAGTACTGTTTGAATTGCTGCAAATTGTATTTAAATACCTTCACTTGGGTATAATGTTTTAAACAGTTTCTCTTAGGTACAATGTTTGACTGACCGTGAACTGTAAATAGCCGGTATACAACTGTTGTTTTCCTTCAGTATGCCAAATCATCCTTGATGCATTATTAATTTAATTCACACCACACTACAGTCCCCGTTTTGTAGCCTACATTTTCATACAGTTTTGTAGTGTTTTTAATAATTTGTGTCCCCCACACAAGTGAGCAGTGTCATCTCCATTATGATGACCTGAAAAGGAGAAAGACAGGAACCCTGGACAACTGCATCCTGGAAGCTTGAGATGGGAATGCCCCACAAGTATGTAAGTATGTCTTCCTCTGTCCTGGGTCCTGGAAGCTCGAGATGGGAATGCCCCACAAGTATGTAAGTATGTCTTCCTCTGTCCTGGGTCCTGGAAGCTCAAGATGGGAATGCCCCACAAGTATGTAAGTATGCCTTCCTCTGTCTAACCAAAATGCAAACTAAATGTCTGAAAAACTGGTATGCATAATGATGTGCTTCTTTCCCAACAGCTGCAGCTGAGAGAGCTCACAATGCCCCCAAAAAAAAAAAAAAATATATATATATATATATATATATATATATATATATATATATATATATATATAATCCCATACATAGCTGTACATTTCACACGTGTCCACTGGATATATATAATTTGGTCCAATTGGCTTGACAACACAGTTATACTGTCCTCACTACTCTCTCTAGGGTTTGAGATTCCAAATCCATCTACAAATTTTGAGAAAAGTGCATGGTTGTTACTGTACAAAAAATGGATAGCTAGTTTTTTTCCTACACCCTTCCTGCACATATCTACCTGCCTTTCCCCCTGCTTGCTCCCATTTCACCATTTTCCTAGCTCCCCTTTTTTCTTTTCTTTATACTTTTTAGCGTGGACCTGTGCAATGTGCCATGTTGAGCAGGTTTGGTAAGCTCAGCTAAATAGAACTATAATGACTGTATGTGTTTCCAGCATTGTAAGGCACATGTACAAAATAAACACCTCTGCCATGTTTTGCACCTCAGCCCATCACACCTGCAGTGCACTGCATTAACCCACCACACCACACAAGTCTTAATTAAAACAGGTGGTTTAAACAAAACATAGTAATTTCAAATTACAGTCATTAGGCGTGTTTCAGCGGAGCTGTGAGATGCACCACACTGCACAAACTGGAATATAAAGTAATGGAAAAATGGGAGTGTGCCTTGGATTCTGGTGCAATAGTACACCACTAGACAGCCAAAGACATGATAATGGATGTAACTGAGGCCTGTGATAGAAGGTACATGTGCCCATTTATCAGCAACTGCTAAGGCATTCATGGCAAAATACATATTCACCTGGGACTCTGATGCAGAAATACATCTGTATAAAGCCATGCACATACTGATGGATGTAGAAAATGTTTGTCACAGCCTGTGTGTGTGCACATATATCTTGCAAATGCACCTGCTGTAGCAGTGACTCAGTAGCTCAGTCTGTTACATGCCTTCCATGTAGTACATTTTGCCACACAAAGTCCTGGGTTCAAATCCAGTGTTGTGTTGCATTTCAATGACATTGTTGTGAAGACATCAATTAATGAATGACTCATGCACTCATTATCCACACAAAGCATTGCAAATTAAATAACTGCTTTTCAGTGCTGGAAGTCACATGCCTGTAGGTAGGGACACACTTCACATATCTGTATAACATTACTATATGTTGCCTAGTACTCTGTTATCTTCACAGTTGCCTAACATACTTACCTTAAACCCATGCCTTAACTGGAGTATAAAGGGTACCCTCACCCTGGCTGTGCCTCTACAGCAAGGCTGACACAGCTGATACAGATACACCTACAGCTTGTTGTCCTCAAAGTGTCTATGTCTATTACCTGCAGCAGCAGCTGCAGCCTGTGGTACACACAGCTCTCTGTAAAGGTTTCTGCTACAGACCTACCCTCTGCGATGATGCAGTCTCCTCACTCGAGTAATGTCCATCTCAACAGCTAAGAAAGGGGCCCTGTTCTACAAGAAGGCCTTGTATATTGCACAGTGGTGGCATATCATTGGCTAATAACAGTGCAGCTTGGCTGTTTTGGCTATTAGTATATCAGATTTGCAGACTGGTTTAGAGGCAATTACCTGCTAATGAGAAGCATGTTAAAATGCAGGCACTGCACTCCACCAGGTATGTAACTGTTTTTTTTTTGTATAACAGGATGCAGATGGGAGGACAGATGTATGGAGAATAGGGATTGTGATGCCCGTACACTGGTCTAGCGATCAAGGAGCCTCAATCCTCACCACTAACACCAGTGAGGGGTGTCCACATAGGGGAGGATAACAAATACACATCAAGTAAAGTACAATTTCCCTTAAGAGCAAACAGAGGTCACAGTCAGCCTGGGGCTGGTTTCTCCTTTTCTCTCCAGATCCCCAATAAGACTCCCCACTGGCACAGCTATAGAGTCCAGATCTCAGCCTAGTGGGCAAGCTAAAACCTCCAGCACCCTCTCTGTCCAACCAGTGCTTCGTGACCCTGACCAAGTAGCTGACACACACACACACACACACACACACACACACACACACACACACACACACACACACACACACACACACACACACACACACACACACACACACACACACACACACACACACACACTTTGAGATAAGAGTTATATACAACCACTCAGACACTCCTGGGGAAGACTGACACAGGTTCTCCAGCTGTGCTCATTTTACCCAGACTATAAGGTAGAAATCACTGCCACCACCCACTAATATTTATCAGCTACTAAATAGGCCGTTATCAAAGGGTGTCCAATTCTATTGTGCAATATTATTATCCAAATGGTAAGTGCAACGTAACAGTCAAGGCTTATTTGGAGTGGCTTGCACAGTATCACTATATACATGCAATATACTCTCTAGCTTAACTTATCTCTACAAAAAACAGCCATAGTTGAAGGGTTTAAACATATTTAATAATAAAAACACAAGACAATACTTCTTACTACACAGTGCTAGTCAAGAGTTCAGAGATCACATAGAAATACTTAAAATAATACAGTAGAAAAGTTCTGATATTAATACAGAAAAAAACTAATCTAATCTTCCTAGTTCCTACCTATATCTAAGAGAAAACACAGCTCTAAAATAAACTTACATATAGAACACAGGAAGAGTGCAGGTGAGTTGGATGTTCTCAAGACAAATGCTCAATGCTGTCATTCTTTCTGTCCTTATATTGATAACACAGTACCACTGATTCATTTCAGATTACATAATTTCTTCCTGGTTCACAGGCTAACAGAAACTCAAAGGTTAATAGCCCTTTTGAACTGGCAGCTGGTCAGGAAGCCAGAGCAATAAAATAAATTATACATGCAAATTCCAGCAAATAACTCTGGTCTCAAAACAATAGCCAGAATTCCTTCATCCAGACATCTTGGCTCTGAGCCCTGAGACCAAAGACAGTCATGAAATGCTTGACTTATCAGCTTTCTTACAGCAGAGTGCACTGTTGTTACGTTTTTTCAGTTCAACATCTAATACAGTCTTTTCATATTTAAGAGAGCAAGCCTGTGGCTTACATTAATATTTACAAATGACAGAATTATTTACAAAATTCTATCTAGCTAGGTTGGCAGCCTTCACCTATCTTCACACACCTCCCCCTGGGAACTCAAGCTAGTTTTCAAGTGACCCTTGAGAAATGTTGCTTGAGAGGGTTTGGTCTATCTAAGTATACCTTACCCCATTCCCTGTCTTGAGAGCCCATCTGCATTGGCACTGCTAATCCCACTGTGGTGCTGCATTGATATATATGCTTGCAACCCTAGGATCCATCTTAGCAACTTGGCATTTTCCTAGTTGGCTCTGTTTAACCATGTTAGGGGATTATGATCTGTCACTACTGTGAATTTTCTTCCATACAGATAAGGCTGAAGTTTTTGCAGTGCCCACACTATGGCTAGACATTCCTTTTCTACAGCTGCATAGCATTCCTCCCTGTGTTGGAGCCTATGTCTGAGATAGACCATTGGGTGCTCTTCTCCCTCTGAAGAAATCTGGCTAAGTATAGCCCCCACCCCATGGTTCAAAGCATCCACCTGCACAACAAATTATTTGGTGTAATCTGGACTGGCTAGCACAAGGGGTCCTCCCAAAGCTTCTTTAAGCTTCTGAAATGCCTGCTCACATGCTGTGGTCCACACAACCTTTTCCTGCCTGTTCTTCCTTCTCAGGTCTGGGACGGGAGCAGCTATGGTACTATAACTGGGGATGAACTTTCTGTAGTACCCTGCTTTCCCTAAGAATGCCCTCACCTGCTTTTTGGTAACAGGCACAGGCCATGCCTGAATGGCTTCTACTTTGGCAGGTTCTGGCCTGATCTTACCACTCCCCACTCTATGTCCCATGTAGGAGTCCTCTGCCATACCCATCTGACATTTGCTGGGCTTAATGGTCAACCCTGCCCTCTGTAGTCTGCTCAACACCTCCCTGACATGTTGAAGGTGCTCTTGCCAGGAATGGCTGTAGATGGCAATATCATCTAGGTAAGCAAGGGCAAACTCTCCTGCTAGGATATGATCTACCACCCTCTGGAAAGTTGCTGGGGCATTTTTCATCCCAAAGGGCATCATTGTGAACTCATACAAACCAAAAGAAGTCACAAAAGCTGACCTCTCTCTAGCACTGGGAGTCAAGGGCACCTGCCAGTAACCCTTGGTAAGCTCAATGGTTGTAAGATACTTAGCCCCACCCAGCTGCTCTAGGGCTTCATATGTCCTAGGCATGGGTTAAACATTTGACTCTGTGTGACTATTTAATTTCCTGTAGTCCACACAGAACCTGGTGCTGCTATCCCTCTTTGGCACCAACATCACTGGGGAGGCCCAGGGACTGTTGAACTCTTGAATTTACCCTAGTTCCAACATTTCCTGTATCTCTTCCTTCAGAGTCTGTTTGACTGTCTCAGGCACCCTATAAGGGGCCTGCCTAATAGGCCTTTGGGGTCCTGTATCCACCTGGTGCTGCACCAGGTGTGTGCACCCTGGTTTCCCAGTGAACATGTCCCCAAACTCCTGTAACACTGCTCGGATTTCTCAAACTTGGGTAGGAGACAGCTGCTGGGACATTGCTACCCCTTCCACTGAGGTGTCTGTCCGAGCCTCACTGAGGAGATCAGTCATCAGATCTCCCTCAGACTCCTTCTGAAAGCTACTCCAAATAGCACAAGGGCCTCCCTAACATGGTAAGGTTTCATCATGTTAACATGGTACAACTTGTGCCCCTGCAACCTGCGTAGCAGTTCCACCATGTAGTTAACATCACTTGGCTTTCTTACCACCTTATAGGGTCCCTCCCAAGTGGCTTGGAGCTTGTTGTGTCTGAGAGGAATGAGAAGCATTACCTGCTGCCCTACAGCATACTCTCTAGCTCGAGCATTCCTGTCATACCATACCTTTTTCTGTTGTTAGGCTTCTGCCAGATTCTCCTGGGCCAAGCCCAAGAGTTCCCTGAGCCTTTTCCTGAGGTTTAGGACATATGCCACAACAGACTCCTTGTGAATTTCACACTCACCTTCCCACTCATCACGAATTAAATCTAGAGGTTCTCTCACCCTATGCCCATACAGCAACTCAAATGGTGAAAAACTTGTGGATTCCTTGGGAACCTTTCTATAAGCAAACAACAGATGGGGAAAATATTTGTCCCACTCCATCTTAAAATAGTCTGCAAATGCCCATAGCATGGACTTGAGTGTAGAGTTTAACCTCTCAATATGACCATTAGTCTGGGGATGGTAGGAGTGGTCTTCAGGTGCTTCACCCCACAGTACATCCACAGGCAAGCCAGCAGGTCTGACATGAAATTGGCACCACTGTCAGTCAGTATTTCTTTTGGGAAACCTACCCTGCTGAAAATCTCTAACAAAGCATTTGCCACCTTTTCTGCTTCAATGGAGTACAAATCCATTGCCTCAGGGTATCTTGTAACATAATCTACTACCACTAAGATAAACTTTTTCCCTGTGGTTCTTGGGGTACTCAATGGACCCACAATATCCATAGCTACCCTCTGAAATGCCTCCTCAATCACAGGCAAAGGCATGACAGGAGCTTTCACCTTGTCTCCTGCCTTGCCTGCCTTTTGGCACTGCTCACTGGAAATTCCAGTCCAATAGAAGTTCTGCATAATATTTCTCTTTGTACATTTAGTGCCAGATGGTAGGCTGTAGGCACTACCATCTGCTGTACCCTCTCACCTTCTAGCCCTCCCTCAGGGGTCCACACTATATACAGTAACTCAGTATACAGATTTCCCCTTCCCTTCAGAATCAGGTGCTTCCCTAGCTACCTGCCTCAGGCCTTGCAATCTAGGGACTGAGAGCTGAGCCTTTCTTAACTCTCTCTTTGTAACCCTTCCCAGCTCTCCTTCCACAGGAAATCTGGCATCTTCTGACACCAGTGCCTCACTGTCAGCCTGGGTACTACTACTCACCTCTACCTTTGCAGTCACTCTGTCTAAGGGAACATCAGTGCCCACAAGCAGCTGTGGCTCACCTTCAGTCTCACTGCTACAGGGTAGCTCCCTCCCTGAAGTAACCACCTCACCAGCCCTGGCTGCAAGTATGTAGTCTGTCTGAGTCTCCCCAGGCTACCAGACCCACATGCTTGTCTCAAAGCCTGACTATGTGTAACTGCATTAACACATAATACTGCCTCATCAAAATCCTTCCCTATCAGGGCATCTGCAGGATGGTAGTTTGGTACCCCTGTTGTCTTAAGACAACCTACTATTGGCATTTTGACTTTCCCACTTACTGGCTTTCTCACCTTTTGTTCACCACCTTGCCTCCATGGACATCTGTATGCCACATGGCCCCACTGGTTGTATTCAAAACATTTAACCCTAGGTCCTGGACGTGTACCTGGACTAGTGGCTTCCTGTGCTACTGGCAGATTCTGTTGGGGCAGTCTGGGCTGCCCACCATGGGTTCCTTTAGACCCATGAACAGTATTGGGGGGTTCTTTTCCTGAGCAGGGATGCCCTGCTTGCTAGGTATACGTCTCCCTTTTTCTCCAACTCAAAAAAACACAAGAGGCAACTGCGGCTTGAGGAGATCAGGAAACACAACGTAGAAAAGTAAATGTAGAAACAGTAACCTGATCTCTACCACGATGTAATGAAGACACACTTGAAAGTCCAAAAGGCAGTAAGCAAATAATAAAATAGCACACTTGTAATAAAAGTCCATGAAGCAGTCAGACAACGTAGCAAAGTTGTAGTAAAAAGCTCCTTTAATCCATAAAATAGTGGGTAACGGTAAGCGCTTTCGCGTGGGTGCAACCACGCTTCCTCAGACAAAGAAAAACCCCACATACACTGTTTAAATAGCATGAGTTGAAAACTAGATTATGTCAATTAAACTGTGTCAATTAAACTAATTGGCAACATATACTTTAAAGAAAAAGTAACCTAACTGGCATCTATCTAGCAACTATACAGCAATATAAAATACAAAACAAAGCTATGCAAAATTATAAACATCCAATTTCAAGACAGTTTCCAAAAACATAACACCTGTAAAAATTATATCATCTGTAAAAATTAATTAAACAACAGGGAGTAGGGCAAAGAAAAATAAATGCAGGGGATGGATATCAACTGCAAGTTAGCGTGAAGCTAAACGAATCAATTAAGGTGCTACTGAAACATAAAATCTTTTCCTTTATTCCCCAAATCCATCTTTACAGATCTAGATTTCCAAACCACTTAGTGGTAAAATAAGCAGTAATTATTTTTGCAACAAAACAAAAAATATATATATATATATAGTTTTAATTTAGTCAAAAATTGCAGTTTGACAACAATAAAATATTACGGGAAGCCAAGCAACTCAGATGCATCTAAAATTAAAATCAGACTAATCAGTCTAAATACTGGACCGTAAATATAGGCAATAAAAGCTTGTTCTTAGCAGAAGATATAGACATATTGGCTAACAGAAGCATTATATGCAAAACCGTATATAAAGTTGTGTTTATAACATACCGCTGCTAAGTATGATTTCCGTTCAATTAAAGACGAATACTTGCAATACAAACTCCAATTAACACTAAGCAAGTCTTTTTAGGGCAGCTTACTAACACAAAGCAACAAGCAAAACAGCCTTGTCGGTCTAAAAACTAGACCATAAAAAAGCAATAAAAGCTTATGCTAGCAAAAAATATATATATAAACATGCTGGCTGACAAAAACATTATAGGCGAACCTGTTTATAAAAAAGTGTATTTGCAACATACCACTACTAAGTATGAATTCCGTTCTGTTAAAGGGGAACGCTTGCAATGCAGCCACCAAATAACACTAAATATATTTCTTCAGAGCAGTGTACTACCACAAAGCAACGAATAAGTAATGAATAAATTATAAAAAATGAATTATAAAAAATGAATTATAAAAAAATGCCTAACACATTATTTATACCTAGAGAACTCTTTATAAATATGAATGTTAAGAGTATCCGTCTAATAACATTGATGTAATATAAAAAAGATACATATAAATGTATGCTATGATAAAATACTTCATGGATAATATAAATGAATAAAAATAAATATATATGAAAATAATAAATGTATATATGCTTGATATCATTAGCTTTAAATTATGAAAGCATATACATGAAATAAATTTTATATTTAAATTAATGTTTAAATTTATCACATATTCAAACCATTTTAACATAGAGATCAAAAAATATATATATATATAATTAAAAAATTTTTTTATGTACTATGGCCATAATATTCCAATTTCAAAGAAATGCATATATAAATATAAACAAACCAATTTATTAATTCATTTATTTACTGTACATAATGTTCAAATTTGTTATTGCAAAATATGAAAAATGGAAGTCTGTGATGGATATTATAAAATAAATTATTATAATTTTACAGTTATTTTACATTAACAATTGATTTAACGTTTCCTAATATTCAAGATGGGCTTAATAGACACAAAAGTGTTAAGGCCAGGAAAATTGTGAGCATTAAACTTCAATATCCACCTAAGTTCTGCTAAAGCTAGACTATTAGAGTCATCTCCCCCTCTAACATTTGAAGGCACCAATTCTAATACTCTAAACAGAAATGTATGGTCTCTATGATCTTTTATATGCTGTGCTAAAGCATTTGTGTCTGATGCTTTCTTGATTTCGTATAGATGATTATAAATACGATCAGCTAGTCTTCTTTTCGTAAGCCCTACATAGAAAGCAGTACATTTTATACAAGTAGCTAAGTAAACCAGATTTTTTGAGTTACAAGTAGCTGGTGTATTAAAACAAAAAGTAAAAGCCAAGGAAGGATGGGTAAATGTTACATCAGTACAGATGCTATTGCACCTATTACATTTACCACAAGGAATTGTCCCTACACTCAGTGTGGTATCTCTCAATATTGGTTTATTATCCTTGCACAATAATTGCTTCAAGTTAGGGCAGTTTTTATAAAGAAAAGTGGGGTGATTACCTACTAAGCTGGATATAAAGGTATCAGTCATTAAGATGTTCCAATTTCTACAAATAACTCTTTCAAGGCTCTTTACATCACTGGTGTATTTCGTGATATAGGGAATCCTAGATAGTTTTCCTGAATTCTCAGCCCTATAAGAGTTGAACTTCTTGGGTGGATATAAATCCGGCTCTAAGGGATACAGAACTTCATTTTTAATAGAGTTAACTAATTTAGAGTCATAACCTCTATTAAGAAAAAGATGTGTCATTTTGTTGATTTCTTGTTCAAGTGTAATTCTGTCATGACACAATCTAGTCAATCTAATGAACTGACTCTTGACAATGCCAGGAAATGTGTGCCTTGGGTGCATGCTATTAAATTGAAGTAGTGTATTTGTCCAAGTTGGTTTTCTAAAGATGGAAGAGACTACTTTACCATGCTCATTTATAGTCAGAGAGACATCCAAAAAGTTAACACATTCTTTAGAAGCTTCCATTGTAAACCTAAGATATGTGGTGGTGGTTTCAAGAAACTGTAAGAATAATTTAAATTCAACCAGGGTACCTTCCCAAATTAGGAGGACATCATCCACAAACCGTCTGTAGAATATAATCTTTTTAAATACAGCGTTATTGAAAAGGAATTCCTTTTCCCAGTTTAAAACTACCAGGTTTGCGTAGGTATTTGCACATGGGGTGCCCATAGCTACACCCCATGTTTGCAAATACGATTGCCCATCAAAATTGAAAAGATTATTGTTAAGTACTAGGTCGAGTAGTTGACAAATCAGAATTATTCTATCATTTGAAAAATCAGTGTCTCTGACTAACAATTCTCTTATAGCTTCCAGCCCCAAATCATTGGGAATGGAAGTAAAGAGGTTTTTTACGTCAAGAGTTATAAGCAGATATTCCTTATTCATAGTGTCAAGAGTCAAATCACTCAGATTATCTAACAAATGATAAGTGTCTTTTAAAATAGATGAGACCCCATCTACTATTGGTCTAAGAAATTTCTCTAAGACAGTTGAAATTGTTGCAGTGACCCAATTGCCACCTGAAACAATGGGCCTAAGAGGTAAAGGTTTAACCTGTTTATGAGTCTTAGGTAAGCCTTTTATTATAGGAACAGTTGGAAATTCTATAAATAAATAACTGTAGAGTTCTGGGGATATCTGCCTACACATAAGCAAGTCATGTAAGGTGGCATGCACATTTGATACTATGGAATTTATGTCCTTTTGAGAAATATTCCTATAGGTGTCTCCATCAGATAGCATACTAAGCATTAAAGAAGTATAATCAGCCTTATTCATAATGATAGTACCACCCCCTTTATCAGCAGGTCTGAAGGTTAAATCTGAGACCTGTTTAAACTTCTTAAGTGAGGCCATTTCCTCAGTAGTTAAATTTACATAAGCAATCTTATTTTTATGACTAGAAAATAAGGCATAAAAATCCTTTTCACAGGCTTTTAAAAAGCATTCAAGATTCGAACATAAAGGAGGGGAAAAATTGCTTTTACACTTCAAAGTCATTGGATCATTATATTTTGCATCTCTTCTTTGTTCATTTAGGTCTCTTTTAAAAAACATTTTTAAGGCTACAGACCTACAGAAGACACGTAGATCACATAACACATCAGTCAATTTACTGCATTGTGCAGGAATAAAATTAAGACCCTTATTGATTAGGCTAGCATCAAATGAGTCCATAACATAATCAGATAAATTAACAAACAGGTCAGTCACATTCTTTGTCTCCTGGTCACTCCATATCTCTCTTCTGACATTTTCCGTTTTCTTGGGCCTCTGCTTTGTGAGCGTCCTCTCCCTTGAAATTTCTGTTTTATCGGGTAGGGTAAAAAACGCCCTACTTCTTGGGTGTTCTTGGATCTAGCCCCTAATTGATTGGGTTGATGTGCATCAGCAAAAGCTTGCTGATTCGGTGGGGGGGTAGCAGAGGATGCTGTAAAATTGAGTAATTCAGTTCCAGTGGAGTTAGGGGCATTAGTCCCTGTATTAGACAAAGAAGGCAAAGCATGGGTTTCAGTAAAAGAAGCAGGATCAGTAGTGTGTGCTGATTCAATATCTCGACTTATAGAAGAAGCCTGTCGCTGTTCAAAAGTCTGAGTATTATTGTGTCTCGGCCAAACAAAGATCTGACCAGTTTGAAAGTCATTAAAGTCTCTTTGTAGCTTTTTAAGTTTAATCTGTTTCAGTTTATCACTGAAGGAGCTGACTTGTGAAAATATAGCTTGTAATTTCTTTTTAGCAAAGTCAGATTTATACTTTTCACAAAGGCTTTTATGCATACAGTCTATTTCTTTGCGCAGTTCAGTTTCAAGTGGTAAGAAATATTCATTAAGCAGGGACATGTATCTGAAACCTTGTTCTATATTTAAGTCCTGCCATTTTTTAAAGAGTATAGGGTGGTTACTTCCATAGGACGGCATGCAAAAGACACGCATTCCTCTAGGGACAATGCGGTGATGTAAAGAAGCCTCAAGGTGTTGCCTCTGCCAGGCATATCTTTGCAATAAATATAACTTGTCTTCAAAGTCTTTAGCAGTTAGATTAAATTCAGCAACATTCTCTTCAGGTATAGGTACTGTAAAATCATTAGAGAACTCACCAAGCTCTAGAGCCAATAAAGGGTTTGAGACCCGATGCAACAGTCCATCTGGTATGTGTATATTATCCCTCGACTCCGGCCTGTAATCAAGTTCTATCCCCTGGGTATCCATCGTGTAGAGCAGTCACCACACAATATAAAAAGTCAAAAAAACACAAGAGGCAACTGCGGCTTGAGGAGATCAGGAAACACAACGTAGAAAAGTAAATGTAGAAACAGTAACCTGATCTCTACCACGATGTAATGAAGACACACTTGAAAGTCCAAAAGGCAGTAAGCAAATAATAAAATAGCACACTTGTAATAAAAGTCCATGAAGCAGTCAGACAACGTAGCAAAGTTGTAGTAAAAAGCTCCTTTAATCCATAAAATAGTGGGTAACGGTAGCGTGGGTGCAACCACGCCTCAGACAAAGAAAAACCCCACATACACTGTTTAAATAGCATGAGTTGAAAACTAGATTATGTCAATTAAACTGTGTCAATTAAACTAATTGGCAACATATACTTTAAAGAAAAAGTAACCTAACTGGCATCTATCTAGCAACTATACAGCAATATAAAATACAAAACAAAGCTATGCAAAATTATAAACATCCAATTTCAAGACAGTTTCCAAAAACATAACACCTGTAAAAATTATATCATCTGTAAAAATTAATTAAACAACAGGGAGTAGGGCAAAGAAAAATAAATGCAGGGGATGGATATCAACTGCAAGTTAGCGTGAAGCTAAACGAATCAATTAAGGTGCTACTGAAACATAAAATCTTTTCCTTTATTCCCCAAATCCATCTTTTTTTATAATTCATTTTTTATAATTTATTCATTACTTATTCGTTGCTTTGTGGTAGTACACTGCTCTGAAGAAATATATTTAGTGTTATTTGGTGGCTGCATTGCAAGCGTTCCCCTTTAACAGAACGGAATTCATACTTAGTAGTGGTATGTTGCAAATACACTTTTTTATAAACAGGTTCGCCTATAATGTTTTTGTCAGCCAGCATGTTTATATATATATTTTTTGCTAGCATAAGCTTTTATTGCTTTTTTATGGTCTAGTTTTTAGACCGACAAGGCTGTTTTGCTTGTTGCTTTGTGTTAGTAAGCTGCCCTAAAAAGACTTGCTTAGTGTTAATTGGAGTTTGTATTGCAAGTATTCGTCTTTAATTGAACGGAAATCATACTTAGCAGCGGTATGTTATAAACACAACTTTATATACGGTTTTGCATATAATGCTTCTGTTAGCCAATATGTCTATATCTTCTGCTAAGAACAAGCTTTTATTGCCTATATTTACGGTCCAGTATTTAGACTGATTAGTCTGATTTTAATTTTAGATGCATCTGAGTTGCTTGGCTTCCCGTAATATTTTATTGTTGTCAAACTGCAATTTTTGACTAAATTAAAACTATATATATATATATATTTTTTGTTTTGTTGCAAAAATAATTACTGCTTATTTTACCACTAAGTGGTTTGGAAATCTAGATCTGTAAAGATGGATTTGGGGAATAAAGGAAAAGATTTTATGTTTCAGTAGCACCTTAATTGATTCGTTTAGCTTCACGCTAACTTGCAGTTGATATCCATCCCCTGCATTTATTTTTCTTTGCCCTACTCCCTGTTGTTTAATTAATTTTTACAGATGACATAATTTTTACAGGTGTTATGTTTTTGGAAACTGTCTTGAAATTGGATGTTTATAATTTTGCATAGCTTTGTTTTGTATTTTATATTGCTGTATAGTTGCTAGATAGATGCCAGTTAGGTTACTTTTTCTTTAAAGTATATGTTGCCAATTAGTTTAATTGACACAGTTTAATTGACATAATCTAGTTTTCAACTCATGCTATTTAAACAGTGTATGTGGGGTTTTTCTTTGCCTGAGGAAGCGTGGTTGCACCCACGAGAAAGCGCTTACCGTTACCCACTATTTTATGGATTAAAGGAGCTTTTTACTACAACTTTGCTACGTTGTCTGACTGCTTCATGGACTTTTATTACAAGTGTGCTATTTTATTATTTGCTTACTGCCTTTTGGACTTTCAAGTGTGTCTTCATTACATCGTGGTAGAGATCAGGTTACTCTTTCTACATTTATTTTTCTCCAACTCATCTGAAGTAGCACATTGTCTATTAGCTAACCAGATCCTCATGTCCTCAGGCAAAGTGTCAAGGGCTTGTTCTCTCAACAAAAGGTCTGCCAGCCTTTAAAAGTGGTGAGCTGACATCCACTCACCCACCTATGAAAATAAGTGCTCAGTTCAGCAACATATTCACACACACTTTCATCTGCCTTGCGTCTATGCTCACAAAACCTTTTCCTATAAGTTTCAGGTGTTAGCTTAAAAAATTCTAACAAGCAAATCTTAACAACAGTATAATTAAAACATTCATGATCAGCAAGTTTAGACAACACAGTTACAGCTTTACCATGGAGTAAGGGGGTCAGGAACTGTGCCTAGAGCCTTTGGTCAACATCATACTGTTTACATACCCTCTCAAACATATGAATGAAACTATAAAAATTATCCCCCTCTTTAAACTGTGGAAGAAATTTACTGACCTTTTGAGCTTCTGGGGTCCAGTTACTCCCTTCCCCATTACCTCCATGACTCTGGCATAGAGTCAGCATCTCCTTTTCATGCTGCCTCTGCTGCTGCTTTTCCACAGCTCCCATTTCCAAACGCCTGGCCTCCAACTCAAGTCTGTTTAGCTCCAGATGGATTTTTACATCCTCTGCACAAAGGTTGAGCTGTCCATTCCCTGAGTGTGGTAGATCTCCAGTACCAGTCTGATCGTCCTCCTGGATGGTGTTCTCTGATGCAGTTGTGACCAAAGCTGCAATCATGTCTGCCTTAGTCAGGTTTACATGCACCAGTCCCCTAGCCTGGCACATCTCAGCTAGCTGGCTCCTTGTCAGCTTTCCATACTCCTCTGCTGACATGCTGCCTGCTCTCCCTGACTAACTAAGCTAACAAAAAAAATAAAACAATTGTGATCTGAACTCTGAGTATTCACTGTGTGGCTAATTTAGAGTACAAAAACACCTTCAGTGATCACTGTACACAAGCTACAGGAATTCATACCACCCACACAACTACAAGCCAGTTAGTATTTGCCAACCAATTAATATGTGGTGTGGATATCCCACCACTGCCAAACAATAATTATGTGACACTCATGCACTGGCCCAGCAATCAAGAAGCCTCAATCCTCACCACTAACACCAGTGAGGAGCATCTATATAAGGAAAGAGTAATAAATACACACACAGTAAAATACAATTTCCCTTAAGAGCACACAGAGATCACAGTTGGTCTGGAGCTGGTTTCTCCTTTTCTCTCCAGATCCCCAATAAGACTCCCCACTGGCACAGCTATATGGTCCAGATCTCAGCCTAGTGGGCAAGCTAAAACCTCCAGCACCTTCTCTGTCCAACCAGTGCTTCATGTCCCTGGCCAAGTAGCTGACACACACACACTTTAAGATAAGAGTTATATACAACCACACAAACACTCCTGGGGAAGTCTGGCACAGGTTCTCCAGCTGCGCTCATTTTACCCAGACTATAAGGTAGAAATCACTGTCACCACCCACTAATATTTATCAGCTACTAAAAGGCCATTATCAAAGGGTGTCCAATTCTACTGTGCAATATCTTTATCCAAATGATAAGTGAAACTGAACAGTCAAGGCTTATTTGGAGTGGCTTGGACAGTATTACTATATATGGAATGTACTCTAGAGCTTAAATTATCTCAACATAAAACAGCCACAGTTGAAGGATTAAAAATTATTTAATAATAAATACTTCTTACTACACAGTGCTAGTCAAGAATTCAGAGATCACAGAGAAATACTTAAAATAATACAGTAGAAAAGTTCTGACATTAATACAGAACAAAACTAATGTAATCTTCCTAGTTCCTAGCTATATCTAAGAGAAAACACAGCTCTAAAATAAACTTACATATATAACACAGGCAGAGTGCTGGTGAGTTGAATGTTCTCAAGACAAATGTTCAGTGCTCTCATTCTTTCTGTCATTGAATTGATAACACAGTACCACTGATTCATTTCAGATTACTTAATTTCTTTCTGGTTCCCAGGCTAACAGAAACTCAGAGGTTAATAGCCCTTTTGATATTGCAGCTGGTCAGGAAGCCAGAGCAATAAAAAATTATACATGCAAATTTTAGCAATTAACTCTGGTCTCAAAACAATACCCAGAATTCCTTCATCCAGACATCTCGGCTCCAAACCCTGAGATTAAAACAGTCATGAAATGCTTATCAGCTTTCTTACAGCAGAGTGCACTGTTGTTACATTTTTTTCAGTTCAACATCCAATACAGTCTTTTCACATTTAAGAGAACAAGCTTGTGGCTTACATTAATATTTACAAATGGCAGAATTATCTACAAAATTCTGTCTAGCTAGGCTGGCAGCCTTCACCTATCTTCACAGGGATTACAGCAGCAAACCTATCTCAGACCTGTGCTAATGGCATGTCACTGATACCCTGGTGTCTTACACATATAGGGGGCATAGAATATATCAGGGGTGCATTGTCTTTTGTTAATGTGGCACACTGGTGTTGTTGGACTGTCTAGTTGTCTTAACAGCACACTGCTATTTGTCTGACACTGGTCTTATGACATATTATTGGGTAGCTGGCCTTAGGGGGCACACCACAATGGACTAGAGTGTTGTGTGTATGATCATACAGCAGAATCTCTCATGGGACACAGGGAACTACCTCAGTAATGATATTATCTCGGTTGTATCCACACATGTAGTATGTTGTCATGCTATGGGGTATGACATGTGTGAGCAAGCAGTGGATAGTGCCAGCCATTTTGGTCTTGCTGTATCTGTACATAGTGGACATCCTTGTATTTGATACTGTAATGTGTTTCTTTTTAGGTGTGCTTCAGGACTAATAAATCATAGACAGCATACCCCCTTCTTAGATGTGGAGAATGAACTAATACTTCAAGGACTACGGCAGCATCATCACATCCTCCTACACAGGAGAAGTCATAACAGGGAACAGGAGGCTGCATTGTGGGCAGATGCTGTCCAGAATGTGAATGAGACTTCCATCAGGACAGGACATATGAGCGGGTTCAACAATGCACTACAGACACGGTGAATGCTGCACAAAGACGGGCAGCTGATGTAGCCAGGGATTGTGCCATCACCAGTGGAAAGCCTGCAATGGAACAACCACTCTCAGCCACTGAGGAATTCTTGGTGAACCTAGGGACACACAACAGCCCCAGGCATCCATTACACCTTACATCGTGGAGGTGGGTGCCACAGTGTCCACAGCAGAGAAGTGTGCTGGTAAGCTTACTGTGATCACCACTGTAATACTGGAGCAGTCATTCTGTCAGGCAATACATACCTTTATGTGGGTTTAAGCTCAGTTGTATTCTCATACTCAGAATGTCACCAATACATCACGTATCACAGTAGCTACTGTACATGTGAGATATATGCAGGTATTACCTTGTTGTGCTGCAACATGCGGTGGTACTGAAATTACCTCACCCTCACCTTTTTACAGGTTTGTCAGGAGTTGTCCAAGGCCGTGGTCCTGCTCCTGGTAAGCTTGATATTGTTTTGTTATTGAACATATATATGCTATTAATGTTAAGGGCCAGGATAATTCCCTACTTACACTTAATGTTGTGTGTAACCAGAGTAGAATGCTTGTATGATCCAGTCTGGAACAGTTACCCAAGTTTCCTTGAGTGGTTAATCACAGGAGTGTAGTTGAATGAGCAGAAACACTTTTGAAGTTATAGTTCAGAACAAATAAGCTTTCTGGTGTATATGAGGCAATTAATCCAACATGCCTTGTAAAAACCGAAAGGTCAATGGTACATACCTTAGGCACTGAAACTTATATTTGTATATATTTGTTAAGATAGGTGTACTGGGTTTTATGTGTTGATTTAGCAGGTATGGTGTCATATTGCCTACCTAAGAGGTACATTGTACTCATCAAGTGTCACTAGATTTACCTGACATGCTTGTTATAAAGACCTTCAGTCAAATGTGTATTTTGTTGTGAGGAAGTCTGTTGTGCATGAAAGTGAAGATATGAAGATGTGATACTGGTAATGCAATTGTGAATCTGCATTATTATGACTCTTTGTGGATTTTTCATAAATAATAGTGCAGGTAGTAATGTACTGCTTTTGTTTTGGTTTCCACAGGTGACCAGCAAAGTTGGGGTCTCTCCCCCACACAACCTGATGTCAGTGTCTCTTCACACTCTGATGATGATGATGGTGGCCACAGTGAAGCACAGGTGGGGTTGTTGGAGGCTGTATCTGTCCCAGAGGTTGACATCGCTCTTTTGTCCCCATTGTCACCGCACACAGTCAGTATGCCCACACATACCCAGTCTTTGCAGGCCTCAAATATTGGACAGTCAGAGGGCGGAGACATTGATCAGGCCAATGTGGCAGATATGGCTTCAATGAGTGTAGATACTGGCCATAGCCAGAGAACTGGTGAGGCACCACAAAGGCGGATTGACAGGGGTGCTCATAGGAAGACTACTGTCCATCTACCACCTATTGCAGGTGTCACATCACGGGTCACTCAGCACATGTATTGGGCCATCATGGAGGCACAGGCATGTTCTGAATGGAACACTAGATGTATCCTTAGGGTTATGGATGCAGCACAGTCTGATATCCGTGACTGCCTCCACCACATTGGGGTTACCCTGGATCGGTTCACTGATGCAGTGGACAGATAGTGAGTTGAGACAGTGTCTGTCTTGAACCAAACATTGTGCTGTATCATGTGGTCGGAGTTGGGCGTCGGACTCTTGGATGTAGGTCAGCAACATCATCTGTTGACAGTCCATGTTGCCATGCACAGTTATGGTCCTCTAGTGGCAGTACATGCAGTGCTACAGAGGGTAGGGAGTGTGTTGTCCACACCACAATGTGGCAGACCATGGGCATGTGGTCCTGAGTGGTCCTGTGGGGAACACGGTCCCAGCAGACAGCAGTCACCATCAGGTACTAGCACCAGATCTGACCTTGGGCATGGTGGTGCCAGTGCAACTCCTGGCAGAGCCAGTTCCCATGTTCAAGGCCAGAGATGGTGAACTGTCAACTCTACCGCTTATGGTCCAAAGCTGTCCAACATACACATATGTAGGGCTGGCACTGAGCTTCACTGTGCACAGGCACACACTAACACACCACTGTCACATGCAGGTCACCTAAAGACACACACAGCACCTCTCCATGGTCCATCTAACTCACTCCCCTTCCTGACTCACACACATGCTGTCAACTGTTTGGGCCAAACTAGGCCTCCAGCACCCCCACACAACACCCTGTGCAAGTCATGATACCTGTGCCACATACCTGTCATCCTTCCCATCGATGCAGGGGAAGGAAGCTATGTGTCTGATGCACAGGGTGACTATATTACATGACAAGTATTTATGTAATGCAGTATTGTTTTGTCATGCCACTTGTAGTGCACACCAACATACACTGTATGCTGGCATGTGTCATGAGTGCGCAACATACTTTTGTGGGCCTTATGTTGTATGATGTTGTACTGGCAATATTGTTACACAGTGACAGCTATGTCATGGACCTGTGTATGTTTCTGTTCTAGGAGTCTGAGGGGATAACCTATGGACACATAGTGGCAGTGAAGTGGCACAGCATGGCATGGCAGCACAACAGAAATATGACTTCAGCAAGGTACTGCAGTATAAGTGCATGGCTCCATAGGTTCACATCTGTATGACAGTCTACCAAGGACAATGGCAGCAGTCAGCATACTCATGCATTCATAATTTGTGATGAGGTCTGCTACAGGGCAAGGTGTGACCTTGCTGGAGTGCATATGCTGCCTATCTGTAGGGAGCATAGTAGATGGGTGACTCACTGTAATGACATCAACCTACTATGTGACATTAGTACTACATGCTAGCAGACATAAACACCCTCTTGAAACAGACCCTGCGTAATGGTACACAGTGCACTTCAGTGCACCTCAGCACATGCTGTCCGTTTGACTGGCTAGGCAGCTGTCATGTCAACACATGGAGTCTGCCTGAGTCCCTCTTGGACTGGGCCAATATGTGCTGGTCCTGTACCAAGGGGTAAACAGATGTCTCTGATTGTGAGAGCTGTATGGCCATTATGCTAGTTAACAACAAAACAAGGAAGAAGAGTGCAAGTCCAAAACCAGTAAACACCAAAAAGCACTGCATGAGGAGAAACAATGCACCGGACAGCTCGAGATAAAATCCAACGGTTTATTTACAAACAGCACGTAAAACGGATGCAACACAACACGTTTTTCATCTAATGCACAGACTTCTTCAGACAATGAACAATAAAATAAAGACCAATTATATAGTAAAAGTAAATAGGCAATTAATTCAAATCTTCCAATAGAAACATCTCATGAATATATATAATGTAGTGTTGTCATACCTAGTTCCAGAATCAAATATACATAGCCAACTTCCACTTTCAAGAAATAAACACATGAACTTCACTTTTATAAAAATATAAATTCAAACTAATTAAAAACAACTTTCAACCCTTTTATATAAGTACATAAAAATATAAATAAAGATATGGTATTAAAACCCAAAGAAATAGATTCACGACAAATTTTGAAACCAAAATTTTAATCTACACTCCCCTCTAGTGGCCAAAGTATTAATAACAGCAATTGAACTTGTAAATACGCCTGCATAAATTCAATACCTAAATATATTTAAATATATTTGAAATACAAGTAAAATATATATATACTAACAGATGAGAATTCATAAATACCTCCAAAATAAATAATTCCTATAAATAAATAATAAAGTTAATAAATAATATATATATATATATATATATATAAATATATATATATATATATATATATATATATATATAAATATATATATAAATATATATATATATATATATATATATATATATATATATATATATCTCCTAAACTCTTTAATAAAATACACTAAAATAGAATACAACTAGATGGAACACATTTTATTATATTATAATCTAGCAGCTCTCATTTTTAGAACTGGGGCTAGGGAAACATAATCATTTAAACCAGGGAACCTACTGGCTTCCAAAATAATCTGCCAATACAGTTCCCGGAATTCTATCTTAGTTTCCCATAAACCACCCCTTTCATCTTTATGAATTTCTTCTATAATAAAAAACATATATTTAGCTAGAAGACAAATAGTGGTATGTTTATATAATGCATTAGTAATTTTTTTTTTATGTCATTAATATGTTCATACACTCTTCTCCTAATCTTCCTCTCGGTTTTTCCTACATAGAAACTTGAACAGATTTTACAAATAGCAATATTTATTTTATTTTATTTTATTTATTTATTTTATTTTACATTTGTTAACCGGGATGGTCCGACTGGATACATGTCCTTTTTCAGCGGAGGCCCGGGGAGAAAAGCTCCAACAGAGTTACATTAATAATTAGGTACAGTAAATGAGCTGAAAGAACTTAACAAAAACATAGGCTATTTACATACAAGTACAAGACTGCCATTACTATTTCTGAGATTACTACAAATGTAACATTAATAACATATTAGCAAGGACGGTAGGCAGTATAATGACATAGAGTTAGACAGGATACATATTTCTTTATCACAGTATACAAAGTACTTATCATCTTAGCTAGTTGTTTATGTTTTAGTTAATGGCACAGAGCTAGTCTGGGTTTGAGCAAGGACATAGCCAGTGTGACTTGAAGTGGAGTTTTAGACTATTTTTGAATTGACTTAGAGAAATTGCAAGCGTGATGTTATTTGGGAGAGAGTTCCATATTTTACCAGTGGTGTTGGCAAATAGTGCGTCACCACCTAGGTTGAGAGATTTAGTTGTTTGGACAAGGAGTCTGTTTGCTGAGCGAAGGCAGCTTAGATTGGAGTAGGGAGTCATTAAGTTTTTTAGTGCTGGGGTATTCTCAGGTTGTTTAAGGATTTTGAAGGCCTCTATGAGTTGGGACTGGTGAAGAAGGTGTGGGAATTCTATCCATCCAAGCTTTTTCAGGTTAGTACAATGGTGTGTTCTGTAGGGTAGGCCTGTAACGAACCTGGCAATGTGATTATAGCAGGATGAGAGCTTGGCCAGATCAGATTTGTTAAGGTGAGTGAGGACAGGAGATGCATATAGTAGGGTAGAGAGAAGGTGTGAACGGGCTGTGGCTGCCCTGGCATTCGGGGTAAGGAAGGCTTTAATTCTATATAGGGTCCCAAGTTTCTTGTTGACTGACTTAATGGCTTGGTTGATATGTATATCAAATCTGAGTTTATTGTCAGTGTTTACTCCTAATAGCTTTGTATAGGTGTCTGGGGGAGATGATGGCCCCATTATTGGATTTTATAGTGAAGTTTTCAGTCGGAGATCTATTGGTTGGGTAGAAGAGAAGTAACTTGGTTTTGTTTGGATTTAAGATCAGGAGATGGTTGGCAAGCCAGTTTTCAACTTTGGTGAAGCTATGTTGGGTGGTAGTTCGTAGATTTGCAAGAGAGGCATTGGAACATATTATAGTCGAGTCATCTGCATATTGAATGCAGGTGGCTTCAGGGATGACTGTTTGGATGTCGTTTATGAAGACTGAAAAGAGGAGAGGTCCTAATATGGAACCTTGAGGAACTCCTATGGTATTTGGTAGTAGGCAGGAGAGCTTGTTTTGCCACATTACTGCTTGTTGTCTCCCAGTGAGGTAAGCTTGAAACCAGTCAAGGGCTGGAGTATCTAGATACAGGGTTTTTAAAGTATATAGAAGTAACTGATGGTTTACCATATCGAAGGCTTTCGATAGGTCCAGGAAGAGAGCGGAGGATTTTTTTTATTATTCCGGTTAAGATTAATGTTTTCAGTAAAGAGAGGAGGGCAGTGGTTGTACTATGATGGGGTCTGAATCCATGTTGAGAGTCTGTGAGTAGTTTATTTTGGGTTAGATAGAGCATTAGTTGCTTGTGCATGCACTTTTCCATAATTTTGGCAAGTGGTGATAGTATGGCTATAGGTCTATAGTTGGATAGTTCTGTGGATGAACCTCCTTTGTGGAGTGGAATAACATAGGATATTTTCCAAATTGAGGGATTGAGGCCTCGGTTATGGTTCTGTTAATTAGGATTGAGATAGGGTAGGCTACGACATCTGCAGCAATTTGCAGGTATTCAGCCAGCAGAAGATCGGCTGAAAGGGTGGTTGGCTTCAGTTTTTTCAAAAGGGATCTGATAAAGGATGTGGACACTGGCTGGAAGTTAAAAGAGAGTGGTGAGTCAGGTATAGTGTTTATAGAAGTGTGGGGAGGTGAAAGTTGGTTAGCTAATGACTGGATGGTTTCTGTGAAGAAAGTATTGAATGAATTGGCTATATCTTCTTGGCTCTTGTCAGATAATGTTCCTGGGGTCGGAGTAGTGAATTTGCCGGTTGGAGAAGTTTATTTATGCCTGCCCAGTACTTTTGAGGGTTATTCTGATGTTTATGTTGCAGATTGTAGAAGTAATTTTTCTTATCTAGTATGATGGCTTTTTTAGTCTCATTTCTAAGTTGTTGGAATTTGATACGATCTAGGGGTAGTTTGGTAGTGCGCCATTTATCCCACGCTTTGTCTCTAGTTGTCATTTTGGTTTTGGTGTCTGTTGTTAGCCAGGGTGTTAGTTGAGTTTTAATTCTTATTGAGCGTTTAGGGGCATGCGAGTCAAGTATAGTAAGGAATGAATTGTTAAATGATGACACTGCCTCATCAAGGGGAAGGAACTTTAGTTTTGTCCAGTTACATGATTTGAGTTCAAGTTGAAATTTAGTTGGGTCAAAGTTTTTCTTGGATCTGATAGACCTATAAATAGGTAAGCTTGTACAATTAATTTTGTCTTTCATGATGTATGTGAGCAGGTGATCACTAAGATCATTAGGGAGAGCTCCAGACATATAGTTCTGGGGATGACTGTTGGTGAGTATCCAGTCTAGTATACTCTCTTTTTGGTTATTGTTACCTGTACGTGTGGTAAATGATATTATCTGAGAGAATCCATGTAGGTTAACAGGGATGGGGTTGGACTGTGATGTGCATTGGTTCCAGTCAATATTAACATCGCCCAGGACAATGGTTTCTTGAGGGTAGTTGTTGGCTATCCAATGTAGAATGACCTCTAGTGTTTCTACATTGTTCCCAGGGGGAATATAGGTGACAATTAGGTTAATGCCCTTATGATTATTTAGTAGAATTTTTAGAGCTAGTATTTCAGCGTTAGGGACCTGGGGTGGTTGTATAGGGTTAGTTATGATGTTAAGTGTGCTATTATATAAGACGGCTATTCCACCTCCTCTTTTCTTTACTTTATCTGCCCTAAGTATATTGTAACCAGGAGGCAGGATCTCATTGTCTTTGGTTGATGGACGGAGCCATGTTTCAGATAGACACATTATGTTGGGGAGGTATGTGGCTAGTACAGCATGCAGGCTATGTATCTTATTGTTTAGGCTTCTAATGTTTAAGTGGCATATTAGGAGGGAGTTGACCAGTCGGTGGGAGAGTGGTGGGCTGGTAGGATTTTGAGTTAAGGTTGGGCCTGGATTAGGATGGATGTCCCCATCTTTGGTTATGTTTTTCTTAGATACGCTAGAAGTCTAATAACTTTGAATAGTAGTTTTAGTTCATATTTGGATTTTGATGTTGATTGGAGTGGTTTTTTTAGAAGCAAGTGGTTGGAATTTATAATTTTTGGGGTAGTGTAGTAGTGGGCAAGTTCCGCAGTCAGTGGAGGTAGGGGGGTCTTGGTTTGGCATTTTGGATAAGTAGGAGTGTGGCCTAGTGGCTATAAATGTAGACACAGTGGGGGCGGGTGGGATAAGGGGGCAGGGAGGGGAGCGAAGCGAGCCCGAGCATAGCGAGGGCGAAGCGGAGCGGGGCTAACCCAGTCCCAGGTTTTGGTCCTATGAGTGGGGTAAATAGTCTGATAGTGTAAGTAAGCAGATTGGAGTACAGGCTTGAAATTCAACATAAACATATACAGTTGTAAAATGTCTAATACAATTCAACATAAATAGGCATTTACAGTTGTAAAACACTTACTGGAGAGACACTGAGCCTTCATGGGGCCTGTAGCAGAGTAGATTGTAGTTTTACAAATGGTGCCTGCCACAGGTAATATTTATTAACTCTGGGATTGTCTTAAGGTAATAAACAGGGAAGGGGAGGGTAGAACAAGGGTGTGAGCAGGCAGTTCTTTGTACTGCTGCTAATGAGCCAAAGCAAGACAAGTATGTGTTAAGAACAATCACAATTGACCAAGGACTGCTCTGAAACTGTAAGTCTTGTCTTAATTTATCAGGTGGAAAACCAGGATAACCTTGTATCAGTAGGCTACTGTGGTATAGTTTAAATAAACAAACACACAGTATTGATCAGTTATTGATACTATTTGCTAACAGAAGGGAATAAGAGAAAGTGGAAGATGTGTGTGTGTGTGTGGTGGTGGTGGTGGGGGGGGCTGCTTACAGCCAAAGCACAGTGCTCTCCAGGGGAAAATGAAGATTGGCTTAAACAGTTAGACACATACTCAAAGTTAACTGTAGCTGTTTGCAGACAGTTCAGACCCGGACTGCGCTTTTCTTATAGGAATGTTAAAGGTGGTACCGGAGTTGAATACTTAAGCGTGGTGTTAGGTCTAGAAAAGAAGAGTACAGAGAGGAGTAAGCACTTTTGAGATGGTAAATATATATTAGAAAGATTATAAAAAACACACTGAGCAAATAGCTACCACATGCAATGTCCTGAACCACTACTTAGTATATGCAGATACTGAGCCAATTGGAAGAACATTAGAAAACAAAAACCAGACAGTTATGCAGCAACAGATAAAAATATAGCGAGCAGCAATCTGTCGTGGTTCTCTAATGTGATTCTACCCACCAGTAACAGCATAAACTTATAGAAATAATTTAGACACTAGTATGAGCTGTCTACACACAACACTATAACATGAATAACATTAGTGAACAAGGTGCAGCTATGCAAATAGACCATACATACTACTATACTAGTAACAACTTGGTGCATGCCATAGTAACATCAATAATAAAGCATAAAACATATTAGATGTCTAACACAATTCAACATAAACATATACAGTTTATTTCAATACAATATAAACAATCCCACAAGAATCACAAGTACTGTGAGTTTTACCCTTAATCTCTTTTCCTCTAGCCTCAATGAAGACACTGCTAGTACCAGCCATCCACGGACATTGAGGACACATCTTGCATGGAAATGTACCATGGACCTTCATAGATTTCTTTTTTTCATCTCTTTGTTGTGGTGTCAACCAATCCTTAATGTTCCGTCCTCTTCTAAAAACAATTTTAAGAGGTGCATTATCATTTATATTGAGGTCAGTAATCCTAATAAATTTATCCCATTCTTTATCAAAGACTTTTTGGATAATACCAGCATCTCCACTAAAGTCAGTGATAAAAGCCCTATCAAGATAATTCCCTCTATTCTTAGTAGAATCAATAAACTCAGTTGTAATAGTGTATTCTGAATCAGTTGAAGGAGCGGGTTCTGTACCCAAAATGGGTCGAAATCTATCCCCTCTCCTTCCAGTAACTTCATCCTTAATTTTTAAAATGAATTCTAAGGGATATCCCCTTTCAAGAAACATTTGGACCAAAAATTCACATTCTTCAACAAAATCTTGGCCATCAGATGTCATTCTCGAAATTCTGACAAACTGCCCTTTCACAATGCTTCTTTTCTGGTGAATGGGATGTCCGCTAGTAAAATGTAAATAACAGTTGGAAAAGGTTTTCTTCCTAAACACTTTAGATTTAAAATGACTATCATCTTTAATTAATGTAATATCCAAAAAATTCATGTCTTGAAAACTAATTTCATAAGTAAATTTTAAAAATTCAGTAGTATTGTTAATATATAATATAAATTCATCTAACTTTTTTTTTGTATCTTTCCAAAATATAACTATATTATAACTATAACTATATTATAACTATAACTATATCATCTAAAAAATGTTTATAAAGACACCAACAGTCTTTGTATACACTATGATGGATAAACTTAATCTCCCAGGTGTTCAAAACCATGTTCGCATAGATAGGGGCACAGCTTGCCCCCATCGCTACACCACTTTTTTGTTGGAAGAATTCCCCTTGAAAATATATATAATTATGTTTCAGGACTGTTTCCATTAATACTGTACAAATATATACCTCATCGTCCCTTAAATCTCCAAAAAATCTTATGGCTTCTTCAAACCATTCAAGGCCTATATCGTGTGGTATAGAGCCAAAAAGGTCAACTACATCGATTGTCACAAAAATGAGATCATCATTAAACAAATTTTCTTTTACACTATATAAAATCCCAAGAATTTTTCAAAAAAGACAACCCTTTCATCATAGATCTTTTTACTTTAATATCAATATACCTAGCTAGGGGAGAAATTGCTGAACCTTCACCTGCTACTATAGGACGAAGGGGCGGGTCCAAAAAATTCTTGTGGACTTTTGGAATCCCGAAAATTTATGCAGGCGTATTTACAAGTTCAATTGCTGTTATTAATACTTTGGCCACTAGAGGGGAGTGTAGATTAAAATTTTGGTTTCAAAATTTCTCGTGAATCTATTTCTTTGGGTTTTAATACTATATCTTTATTTATATTTTTATGTACTTATATAAAAGGGTTGAAAGTTGTTTTTAACTAGTTTGAATTTATATTTTTATAAAAGTGAAGTTCATGTGTTTATTTCTTGAAAGTGGAAGTTGGCTATGTATATTTGATTCTGGAACTAGGTATGACAACACTACATTATATATATTCATGAAATGTTTCTATTGGAAGATTTGAATTAATTGCCTACTTACTTTTACTATATAATTGGTCTTTATTTTATTGTTCATTGTCTGAAGAAGTCTGTGCATTACATGAAAAACGTGTTGTGTTGCATCCATTTTACGTGCTGTTTGTAAATAAACCGTTGGATTTTATCTCGAGCTGTCCGGTGCATGGATTATGCTAGTTAAGTTCACATGCCCTATGGCTCCATAACATGATGTATACTGCCATATCAGTCTCACACAAAAACATGGCTACATTCAGGCTAGCACCACTTCTACTCACTGCATACAGGACACCCCAAGGCACACAAATACTGCAAGTTGGCATTATGTAGATTAGAACACTCACCTATGTACTGGTACACACTACAGACCACAATACCTGATGCACGCAACACAACTCATGTCTGCTAGTAGTATCATTGTAGAAAATATAATGCTTGTTGATGTCAGCAAGCCTTGTTTTGGTCAGTCATTTGGGGGCCACATCACCCACTACAAATAAAATGATGCAAAACTCTACCTATATCTAAGTTACAAAGGTAATCATGCATATGCCATATAGCTACACACACACACACACACACACACACACACACACACACACACACACACACACACACACTATGTAGAGCGGAGTGAGATTAGAACCCCTATCTAGCTAGACTATATACACTATAGATCACAGTACTTATTGCATGGACCACAAGTTAAGTCTGTTGTGTATACGATTGTAGGCACAGTACTTGTGCATTACACAAACTATGGTTATGTTGAATAGTATCTGTGGTCTGCAGAGTGATATTGGTTCATACTGTTATCTGCATCTAGAATCCTGGGAGTGAGATAACCATTGTTATCCTAGCTATGTGTGTACAGTTACCTGTATGACCATATATGGCTTCTTGCAGTTAGATAGGTGACACTGTAGGCAGGGACAATGTGCCCTGTCCATACATGCATTGACACCATTATACATTACACCACCTGCTCATCTGTGTCTAAGTGCTGACATCCATCAGGCATAGAGGTCTGTAGGTAAGTGGATTATGTACCATTGTGCTGTTAGTTTGGATCATTTGAGTAACATTATGGCTCTGTGTTAGTGCAGTTTATTCACCATTATTAGGATATGTCAGATAATGCAGACATCCACACACATATTTCTGTATATAACATGAATTTATATAGAAATGTAGCTGTGTGTGTGTGTGTATGATATGTATATATGTTACGTAGATATATGGGGGAGTCTATGCATCATTTTAATCCATATAGCTATATATATCAGTATATGTCTATTTGTCACTACATAGCGATAGATATACTATGCATGTGAGAGAGAGATACTGACAGATGGATCTGTATACATATATGTCTGTACTTATAGAAATTTATACATAACAGGTCATTTCAATGAAAAGCCAACAGAACTGCACTAATTTTTACTAAGTGCACGGGCAATCCCTGTGGGACTGTCAGTACTTATAATGTGACTCCAGGCCACACCTACCTGTATTCCAGTCTGGGATTTGCATGTTACAGACATTAATATCCTACCCTGCTTCTGCACTATTGCACTTCACTCAAAATGTCCACAGCATTCCACAGCTATCTGCTGTACTAAATATGTCACTTAGGTTGGTAATGTTACATCACCAACAGACTGAAAGTCTGCATACCTCTCAACTGCCCCTGATTTTCACAGAATGTCCAGAGTTTTGCCTCATATGTTTGGTCTGTTCCTCACACATTTGTGGTCTTCTGGTGCTTTATTGAATGTTGGCATCAATACATTCTACTAACTACAAACAAACAATTGTGTGTCAGACTTTATATCCATCAGAAGATATGTACTATTGCAACACTTTTAATTCCAGCAGCTGTTTAGATTTATGTGACCAATATTTAAACTCTGTCCCTATGTTTGGGCCTTTGTCTCCCCAATCTTTCTGGCTTTGTCCAGATTTCTTGCACTAAGAGGTTGGGAGGTATGACATTTTGTGAAAACACCAACATGCAAAAGATGTGAGTAATTCCAGATTAAAACCATCAACACCATCATCCATGCTAGTTTCCCTGGTGCACTGAGCCACACAAGTCACTAGACAAAGAGGGGTCATTCATCACACAATCAACAGCATACATATGTACGTTGTTATTCTGCGGGAAGAGAGACATACAATGTGTCAGCACTATCTATGTTACAGCCCTGAGATTGCCTGGTCCACTGATATACCATAGCCGATTTTCTGTTAAAGCAGTTATATGGGTACACTGCTGTGTTGGGGGTGGGATAACAGCAGCACATGATCATCTTGGGTAGACAGTAGTCCAAATATCATGTGTGCCCACTGTTTAACATCTCCCTTCCTTGATGTTGTGAATATTTCAACCATGGGGCCTAGTGAAAATTAAGGAACACATACTATTGGACTGAGTATCTGACCAAATAGTCCACTATACTTCCTTGCATAACAGCAGCAGATCCATACATAAGATACCTTATTATAGTAATCCTTACCATTAGTGTGTAGGTTAGAGACTTACCTTGAGAATGCAGCAGTTGACAGAACTGTAGTTCAGGGCTGACTCTGTGTGATGCAAGTGGTACACAGTCAATACATGGATAGTTACAGGTTGTTTGGGCTGCCTGGGATCAGCTATTTTAATATATGTATGTGAGTAGGAGTAAGGTGTCAGTCTCTAGGGCCCTAGGTTGTCAGTGAATGTGCTATGAGCTGTCTCATAGCCAATGACAGGGCATACTGGGCACACCTATGTCTGCTGACAGGGACATCATCAGGGGGCTCCTCCTCCGAGTCCTCCTGTGAGTGTGGCTGTGGTGACCTAGGCGCAGGTGGGGGGCTGTGTATCCCTTCCCTATGCTGATCCTGCCACAGCTGCTTCTGACAGATCATAATGTGTAGCATGGCACATACTGTGAACATATGTGCACATTTGACTGGAGAGTACTGCAGGGCTCTCCCAGATATAATGAGGTAGTGGAACCGTGACTTCAGCAACCCAACACACACACACACACACTATGATGTTCCTAGTTTGTGAGTGTGCCTCATTATGCTGTTCTTCCATGGGTGTGTGTGCATTTCTAATAGGTGTCATCATCCACGGTTATAGTGCGTAGCCAGCATCCCCCACTAAATGGCCATGTGGGATGTCCCCCATAGCAAACATCTGGTGCAGCTGTGATGTGTGCCAGATATGGGAGTCATGATAGCTGCCAGGGCTACCAGCACACACATTCATGGTAATCCCCTGAGGATTGCACACAGCCTGACAGTTGATGGAGTGGTACTCCTTACTGTTGACGTAGATTCTACCCTCCTCACCAGGTAGTGCCTTGATGTGTACATGAGTGCAATCTATGGCACCCAGTACCTCTGGGTAATGTGCTACATGGTAGAAGTGTTGCATATTGCTGACCCTTGCATCAGGGGTGAGGGGAAAATATATGTGCTCACTGACATGTGATAGCATGGCATCCAGGAACTGGTGGAGTACCCTGGATGTTGATGCCTGTGAGACCCCATCATGTCCCCAGTTGGTCTTTGGAAGGTACTTGTAACTATTATCCTAAGGGCTACACATACCTTTGTTTTCATTGGGATGGGCTCCTCTCTGCTGGCTCTGGGCATGAGTTGAGGGCGGCAGAGCTTAGTGAGTTCTTGTAGTATGTCCCTGTCCACCCTGTAACGCTCTACAATCTCTAGCTCATGTAGCTCCTGGAAGGTTACCCTGGGCCTGAACACTCTTCCCCCTCTCAGTCTGAGCCTATTGTCAACAGTGTCAGCAATACTGACTTCAGCATCTAATGGATACAAATGTAGAAGATCTTCAGCAGCCCCTAGCATTCTTTCAGTTAAAATTTCCAAGTCTGTACTCTAATGGTGCAGAATATGGGGGTAAACATCAGATTGTAGGGTGTAGGCATACTTTATAGTGCTCTACTGTAGGTGCTGCCTGTGTGATTGGCTAAATATGATGTATTGCACCTGCCTAATAGATTACTGACATCATTTAATGGTCTTAGTTTAAGTTAAGCAAGGATCAATGCTAATTAATACATCATTGGCATTTTAGATACTCTAAACACTGGAACATACCATGCAAACGGGCACCCGTAGGTAAACACTGCATAGTAGTTAGTGTACCCCCCCAAACTTGCACGCTGAGCATGGTGGCACGCTGCACAAACAGGAGCAGCTATGCTCCAGTCAGCTCAGAAGTTAGTGGACACATCCTCTCCTGATGTCAGCTAACTCCTCTGTGGACACAGAGAGGATCTGCAGACATGATTACCCCATTATGCTATTCAGTAACTCCAATGCATTTGCATAGGGATCTGTGTTCTACACACTTCCAAACTCTTCCACGTTAGCAACAACACCAATACACCATTGTAGATACTGCACACAGGGTCCTGTAATACATTTCTGTCTCATGATATTAATATTTGATTTTTCTACTTTTTTTAAGGTATGTTTGGTCACTGTGGTGTGCCGCACAAATGTGCAAAGATTATTAAAAATGTTATTTTAACATATTTACTGTAACTTTTGGAACACACAGATGATAGTTTTGCTATGCCATTTCTGTTTCTCCCTACATATTTACAGCCCCTTTTGTCTGTCTGCAGTCCTGTACCTGCATTTTTCTGTGTATACTACGGACACTGACACAGGGTCTGCAGGGCTGCCTATCTGCTCACTGGATTGCTGTACCTGCCTCATTTGCGAGAGATTCACCTGCTTGTGAGGTGATTTGCATGCCACAGACGTTTCAATGTTGGCGCACTCGAGCGTGCAGCTCAGCAGCGCTTACTGAATCTAAAAATGTTAGTGGCCATGTTAGCAGTGCAGTGCGATACCTACACAGAAAAAAAACATGTAGGCTTTATTAAATTCCCCCTGTGATGTAATATTATAATCACACTACAGTAAAATGGCTCATTGGATTTTCATCTAATCTATGTTGAAGGTGGGTAACAGTCAGGGTTACCAGATTTCCAACCAGCCAGGTAGGGACAAAAAGAAAAAAAAAAAAAGGTCTTTAATGCGGAACAGAGTTCCACATTAAAGAACAGTAGCTCTGCACTAAACACGGAGCTTCTTGTGTTTAATGCATTGCAGTTCCGCATTCAACAGAAGTAGCTCCGTGTTTAGCAATTTTTGATTAGCCCGTATACCGGCATACGAGCCAATTAAAAATCGTTAAACACGGAGCTACTTCTGTTTAATTCGGAACACAAGAAGCTCCGTGTTTAGCGATTTTTGATTGGCCCGTATGCCAGGTATACGGGCCAATCAAAAAAAAAAACAAAACAAAAAAAAACAAAGCGGAGGCTGGCCGGGATTTAAGTGCAGGGCAGGACTCGGGATCAGGCTGCTGATCTCGGGACAGTCCCGCCCAAATAGGGACATCTGGCAACCCTGGAACAGTCCACATTAAGTTTGAATAGATCCTAACCCAATATCTTCAGATATCTGTATTTATTACTTCTTTGATGTAACATGACATGTATTTTTGCAAAACATTCTAGGACTATTACATTCCCAGATAAAAGGATTTAAGAGTTGTAGTATTTTCTTAAATTAAGAGTTTGTCATAGTGTGAAACGATCACTAATCAGTATCTGTAATTGTCTGTCACAAAGCAATGTATTACCAAGCATATTTAATGTTAAACTTGCAAGCTCCTTGTCTCTGTTTCTGTTTGACTCAGCTAACAGTTTAGGTTTTTGAAAACACTTGGAAATAAGTCTAGTACTATCTGTAATTATATCTCTCTGTAGTTATTTTACCTAATCTCTGTATTTCTCAGGAAATATTTTAGTAAGATCTGTCAGTTGTCTTATAACCTGCAGTTATTTTTATGTAAGTTTGCAGATAAACTACTTTTCCTAGTTAAACTAATTTTCCTAGTTCTTTGTTGTTTCTGTAATCAGTTTAGACTGAACCATATATTTTTGCTTTATTTTCTATTTTGCTGCAATTTACGTTTCACTTTGGAAAAGTTAACCGATAGGTTAAGTTGCAAATGAGCAAACAAATAAACAAATAATTTACTAAAGATAGGGTTAATTGCTATGTTAATCAAATTGTTAATTGCTATGTAAATCCAATGTAACTACTGCCTGTATATTTTAACTGTGGAGCTTTTCTCCCCGGGCCTCCACTGAAAATGGACCTACTTCCAGTCGGACACTCCCGGTCAACAAATGTAAATAAATAAATAAATAAGTAAAATAAATAAAGGTGTGGTACACAATTATGGTATTAAATTAGATTTAAAACTAGTCAGGCCAACGTTAGTGTTGTAAAACCAAATGTGATATCTATCTGTCAGCCTTGGTATAATGTAAAATATGCTAAGGCATCCAGATCATTCGAATGACAAACTCTGGGGTTAATCTCTGACAACTGTGTTAAGATTCAAGTATCATTCGACTGAGAGCTCATATGAGGGAACCTTCTGGTAAGTTGATAAAACTCTGGCAAATACTTTTGAGAGGTAAGGAGGATTTAAAAAATAAGTGCCATTTTAAGCAGCAGTGTCTCATTCTTTGTCTAATGCTTCTCATTAAAAAAAATTAACCCAAGTAATTACTGATATCAAGATTTTATTCTTGCTTCAACTAATATTCCTAATAGGTTAACCGATGAGGTTTTTATATCATTCCTATTTATTGCTTAGTACTTTAAGACCTGTATGAGTCCATACAGGTATTAATCTTATGCAATCTGATGCTGAGGAAGACCATTTTGTAGCAGTGAGTGTTAAACGAGAGAGACTGATTTAGAATGTATGCATTTCAAGCTCTTTGTATGCTCTGCTGAACAGTAAAACCCTATCTGATGAACTTTACTAGACAAAAGCATTCATAAGGAAACTTAATAAACTGGTCAACATCAAGTAGCGATCGGATTCTCCCATGTTTTTATTTTAATCTTTTAGACAGACTTTGGAAAAGTGCAAGTTTACGAGAATATCAATGCACACCGATGAATAATTTGACATGATCAACCAGTGTAATTGGCTTTTTTTCCTTGCTTAGTTTCAATTCTGCTGAACAGTCACTGCACTTCTCAAGATAAACCAGTAGAGGACAGTACAACCCCAAAGTTTAATGAAGATGTGCTTCACTGGCTGTTCTTACAACACTTTTTCATGATTTGTGCCACAAACAGAAACTATGTAAAGTTTGCATGTGATTTTATAAGCAAATTTCTCTGCTCCTTTTAGTGTGTGAAGTGTGCTTTTTCTTGTAAATATCAGAACTTTGTTGTATAATTTAACAGTTTACTTCCTTTACTTCATTCCATTTAACAGGTAGGTTCATAGGGAAAGTACCTCTCAAGTGTACCTCATTACGAGGAACATACCTCATTTGGGGTCTTAAAAAGTTCATGTTCCTCGAAGTTCCTCAAAGTTCCACATTGAAAGACTCTGTCACACATTCAGTGTTAGGAATTTTTTTAAATGAAATCCATTGTAAATAGAAGTGAATCATATTAATCCATTAAAAGATCTTCTTTATAAGTAAAACCAGCTTATTTTAACCATCCTATGACCTTCCTAGTTGAAGGTTTTAGTAAGCCATTAGTATGTGTTCCACATTTTGCCCATTTGTTCCACATTATGAGGGCTAGTGTTCCTCATTTTGGATATGGAAGGTTGAGAGCTACGGGGAAAGTGAGTTGAGCTGCACTGAATGGAAGAGACCTCGAGGCCCTATTCTCAGCCACATCTTTTTTTTTTAATTTATAAGGGCTTACTAATCATGAAACACGATTACACCTTCAGCTTTTTTTTACAGTGGTGCCATTCAAAGGCTGCTGTTTATTAACAGTTTGCCATGATATCTCTCAATCTCTTACAGCAAGAAATCTGGACAAAACCAAAAATAATGAGGGACAAAGGCCCGAAAATAGGGACATATTTTAAATATTGCCCTTATAACTTAGAAAGTTGCTAGAATAACAGGTTTTGCATTAGCATGCATTTTCCAAAGGATCAGAAGTCTAAACTCAAATGTCTCTCGTGATTTAATGATTTCAATCCTCAATGATTTGTCAGAAAACCACACATTTTATGAGGAGCAGATCAAAACTGTAGCAAAAATCTGGATATTCTGTGAAAATCTGTGCAGGTGAGAGGTATGTGGTAATAAAAATAGCATAGGCACTATTTAATTATAATTACCTTTTTTTCTTTAAAGAACAGATATATACAATAACAGTTAGTGTTTATATAAATATTTTCTCAGAATGTTACATAACAGATGAAAGTTTATTTAAAAATACAATTTGTTCAACTAGCTGTCAAGCTCATGGATAACAGAGTGATTGTTTCCATCTGTCTTTGCAAAAATGACTGACATATCCTAGATGCACTAACTAAAATATGAATATTGCATGTTCACCATTTTTGAAAGTTAAATTTAAACTACATTAATCATATCTTAATTTGCATCTGCAGCATCATATACAACTACACTTTGTTTGTTGTGGCAAGTAACACATGGCTACTGGTAACAAAGCAGTAAGAATGCTGTAGTCTCAGTAAGATCTTGTTTATTTATATTTTGTTAACATGTCCTACAGGCAGCGCCCATTTCCAGTGGGGATGGGAGAAGTAATACAAGCATTATGATCACATGATTAGTAAGCAGATAATTAGTGCAGTGGCCATGAAACAGAAAAATGCAAGCAAAATGCCACATAATTTGTAGACTGCACTATTAGGCCTACATTCATGTATTCTTTACCAGAAATCATTCAAGGGATAAACATTTGCTAATGTATGTGATTTATAGAAAGATGACAAGTTTATGTGAAAATATGTCAGAGCTAACCTAGTTATTTCAGAAGAAACATAGCAGACAGAAAGGCTACATACAGTCCGAAATGAGACAGGTGGAAAAAAAAAAGATTATGGAGTTGGGATGGATATAGCTGCCATAAACCAGTTAATGTGAGTTGTGCAGGAAGTTTTTTAAAAGTATATTTAATGTGACTGATGAAAAGAGTATATTGTTATACTTTCATTATACATAAGTATATGTGACTGATGAAAATAGTATAACATTATACTTTCCTTATGCCTTAGTATATTTAATGTATGGGACAGGTAAATAAAGTGTGTCATATATGGCTTCTGTGTTCTGTATTTTACCACATGATTGTCATGAAAAGTTTGTGATACAGTAGTCATTTAATTCTTGTTTTAATGCTAAAAAATGCTCCTTAGAACAAGGCTGTACCTGTACTGGGGCAGCAGGGAAAGTGTTCTCAACATGTACACCAACAAAGATAGACAACAGTCAGAACAGGAATTATATATGGGCTACAGTAAACAACAAGGGCTTCTACAGTGAAGATTATTTATTATGTGTTTATTTGTATTTGGTGCAGTGGTAGCATTGTCGCCTCACAGCATGAGGTTCTCTGGTTTGATTCTCGGCTGGGGTGCCTTCTGTGCGGAGTCTGCATCTCCTCCCTGAGTTCATGTGGGTTTCCTCTTACATTCAAAGACATGCATCTAGAATGTTTCTCCCCGGGCCTCCACTGAAAATCGGCTTTGTTCCAAGTCAGACTTTCCTGGTTAACAAATGTTAAATAAATAAAATTGTATTTATTTAACAGGAAAGTCTGACATAACCCCTTTTCACCAAAGGCCATGAGGGAAAAGCACAACTAACACTATTATACAGTACTGATTTAGCTTTTTAAAGACTGGAACAGAAATTCTTGGTTGCAGTGGTGCAGCGGTTAGCATTGTTGCCTCACATTAAGAGGTTCTACGGTTCGATTCTCGGCTGGAGCACTTTCTGTGTGGAGTCTGCATGTCCTCCCCATGGTCGAGTGATGTTTAAAGACATGCAGGTAGCTGTGTGCATGAATGGGTGTGCCTTCTTTGAAGGTTGGGCGTCTAGCTGGCACCTTGGCATCGTAAAAATCCACTGCCAATCATTAGCGGACTGGAGTTCCGCTGTGGTGACCCCTAACTGGGAAAAGCCAGAAGACATTAGTTTAAAGATTGGAAAATAAATTAAACTCAATTGTGCAGTTTAGTGTTTTAGTGTACGTGGTCTTTGCTTAATGGCATCTTACCTCAATAACGTATTTATAGTTATACTACGCATTCTTTGCATTTTGTTTACTTTTTCAGCCACCTCCCTCTCTTTATGGCACCATCAGTGCTTTCACAGCATTTTAGTGTAGAAATGAGGTTTCCCCTTAAGTTAATACAAGGCAAGTCTCTATAATTTTTCACATGCACATTTTTATCAGGTTGTATTTTCTCAAGCGCTTTATGTTTGAAAACTGCTTCTTCAGATTGCCTTCTAGTGTATGATATGGGATTGCACTAACAGGAAATGCTTTAAGGTGCATTTTCCTTTTTAGACTTTTTTCCCCTCTGAATCAGTGTACTATGGTAATGAATATATATATATATATATATATATATATATATATATATATATATATATATATATATATATATATAGATAGATACACACACACACACATTTTACACATGATCATTTTAGCCTTGAGGAATCATAGGGGAAGCAGAAATGTAACATGCCTAATTTTTTCCATGGCTTGTCTTGCTTTATGTTCATTATCATGGTGGCGGACATCTGACAAGGTTCATGAGGTGCTTTCTTGTTGTGCTTCCAGGTCTGCCTGAAGGATTATATAGATATTGCTCATGGGCTTATGTGATGTTGCGTTATTTCTAGAATGACAAGTTGATATCTTGTCAGAAGCAGAGTATTCTGAACAGCACATCTGTCAAGTTATTGTTTCTACAAAAACTGTCCCCAGGATTCAGGAAGCCGAAATTTCCATACAGGAACAATGTAGAAGCTCCTGCACGGAAAATGGCTGCCACATGATCCAGGATAGTGCTGTTTTCATGTGCACGAGCGTTCCTACACTGTTCCTGCACGGAAAACCAGGAAATATGCAAATTGTCTCATTTGCTGGTAAAAAAAAAATGCAAATTAGGTGATTTTGTGATCAAGCAAGCTGCCAGGTCAACACAAATACAAAGGAGCAATTGAAAAAGAAAGCTCGAATCTTTGGTAATACATAATACACTTTATTCCACAGAGACTCCTATTCCTTCGAACACATTAACGCTGTACAGAAATATATCCTGCATTTTCGTTTCAAGTGACTTCCTCAGATGAAGAAAACTGAATGCATACCTAGTAAATGCACAATAATATATACCCTCACAATCAATTATCTAATAATTAATTAATAGTTCAATTAAATGTTTTAATTCATTAAACTTTAAAAATGCTTCATAAAATACATTAAATAACCATTAACTGTTAAAAATTGACGCTTCAAAAAATACAAATATGTCATATAAATACTTTCCTATAAAAACATATTTCACCCATACTACATTCATTTTAATAACAATATAAAATACTTTTAAAAAACATTTAAGAATATGACTGAAAATTCTATATGGACAATAGCACGCTCTTCCGTTAGGAAAAGAATTTATTCCACAGACCAAATAAAATAATCCCTCCATTAATTCATATTTTTGTGTTTTGTGTTATGTACCATTCAAACAAACTAAGGGGGCCAAATATTTTTCCAGAACCTAAATGAAAGGTAAATAAGACCTACAATTTTGCTGCTCTCAGCTTTAGGACTGGGGCAAGGGAAACTGTATCATTCAATCCTGGAAACTTGTTGGCTTCCATTGATAATTGCCACAATAATTCTTTGTATTCTATAGGCGTTTCCCATAAACCGCCCCTTATATTCTCTTCTACCACTTCCAAAATAAAAAAGCTAAATTTAGCTTCCTGACAACTTCTTTTGTGCTTATGCAGGGCATTGTTAATGCATTTAGTCCCAAGCTGCCAGGTCTCCGTGTTAGAACAGTGTTAGTGCAGAAATGTATTCAGCTAGTAACCGAATACATTTCTGCATCTGACAAAACGGAGGCATGACAGCTCATGTAATAGCATGTATTATGTTTAATACACATGCCAATGGCCAAATATAAGGCTATTTTCATTAAAAACAGTTTTTTTTTTTTAATTAAACTTTTTTTTTCAGCACTGGGTACAGGGCTTAAATAGGGAGGAACTGGGAAGGAAAAACAGCAGTAGGAAGGCAATCCAAGAGAACTTGCATAGCTGGCAGGTGGAATGTATCAGAATCAGCCAAATCCACATGCAGCATCCCAGCACACTACTATAAAGTATGCAAACACCTTGCAGACTGGATGTAGGGGAAACTGCAGTAGGAAGGAAATCCAGGAGAACTAGCATAGCTGGCAGGTGGAATGTATCAGAATCAGCTAAATAAACATGCAGCAGCCCAGCACACTACTATAAACTATGCAAATACCCTACAGACTGTTTTTTTCCAGAAACTCTGCACCACCAGTGCACACAGATGGGGGATTTTTAACCAGCAAAACTAACTAAAAATGTTAGAGGCTGATGCTGCTTTACTCCATCAATATGTGCTAGAGATTGAGGGTGGTGAGGAGGAAAATGTTGATAACCGACCCACAGTGAGGAGGAGGAGAAGAGTGTACAGACGCAGGGTAACCTACCAGGGCCTACATGAGCTGGAGATATTGGAGCGCTATAAGGTGGACAGGGACATTCCACAGCAAATTGTTGAGCTGTGCTGGCCACGCCTCACACACAGAACTAATAGAGGGGAACCCATCCCAGTGGATACCAAGGTATGTCTAGGCTTAAGAATACTAGCCACAGGTACCTTCCAAAGACCAACTGGGGATATAATGGGGGTCTCACAGGCATCAGCATTCAGGGTACTCTACCAGTTTCTGGATGCCATGACATCACATGCCAATGAGCACATTTCCCCATCATCCGTGAGGCATTGACTGGGAAGTATGCGTCTCTTCCACCGTATAGCAGAATACCCTCAGGTAGTTGGTGCTATAGACTGCACGCACGTCCATGTCAAAGCACTACTGGTGAGCAGGTTAGGGTAACATAAACTGCAAGGACTTTCCCTCCATCAACTGCTAGGTCATGTGCAATGCCCAGGGCATTATAATGAATGTGTGTGCTGGCAGCCCTGGAATCTATCACGACTCCCACATGTGGTATTGCTCACAGCTCTATCAGGCATTTGCCAGTGGGAACATCCCATATGGCCATCTAGTGGGGGATGCTGGCTATGTACTGGAGCTGTGGCTGATGAGACCCATCAGATATGCACACACACCCGAACAAGAACACTATAATAAGGCACATGTACAAACCAGGATCATTGTAGAGCATGTGTTTGGGATGCTCAAGTCACAGTTCCGCTGCCTTGACATATCCAGTGGAGCCTTGCAGTACTCTCCAGCTACATGTACACAAATGTTCATAGTATGTGCCATGCTACACAATATGATCCTGCAGAAACAGCTGCAGCAGGAACAGCAGAGGGCAGGACCACACAGCCCCCCACCATTGCCAAGGCCAGCACAGGCACAGAGGGACTCGGAGGAACATCCTGAGCCTGCCCCTGTAGGCAGAAGGAGGCATGCCCAGTATGCCCAGGCCTTGGCAGATAGGCAACGCATAGCACACCCGCTGACACTGTAGAGACCCAGGGACTGATACCTCTCTCTGACTCGCACAAAAACTAAAAGGGATGCCAAACATGCCACTATCTGTGCTTTACCATGTATAGGGAGTGTACTACGTGCATCCAACATAGTCATCCCTCCAGCACCATCCTCAATACTGGCACAGCAACAAGGTAAGTCACCCTTCCTATCAATTACTGAATGGAGTAGTATGTTCTCATACTTGTATGTATGATATGGATGCAAGCATGCAAGGGAATTGGGTGGCTGAATGGGATTGCAGCAGACAGCTATATGGGACAGCAGGAAATTCATAACAAATACTGGTGTCAACATACTAGGCAGCACTACAGAAGGTGGCAACCCCCACCGCAGTACATGTCATGCCCAAATAACTGTGGGTGTCAATAGGTCACACACATGGATGTCAATGAGGTCACATACCCACCACCAGCCTCACACAGCAGGAAAAGTGTAGATGACCATAAAGAAAGGCTGGGCTAAGGCTACCAAATGATGGCAATGGTGAACAGCCCCCCACCAGACCTACACACACATACTACAACAGGTCTGCCAGTTGCATTCTAGTTCTGAACGTTAAGAAGGCTGAAACTGAAATTTATGCCATTAAGATCTAACATGTGTACTCTACTGATATGCCTCCTTTCTGCATTATAGGTCACCATACAATATGAAATGGAAGCCGACAGAGTAACTGAAATACCAGTACAGTCATTGCAAATGTTTAAAGTCTGCAGGTGTGCCCCCCCCCATCCCACATAGAAATGCAGTAACAGATGGCCTGCAGCACTCTCAAATGGCCTACAGTCCTCTGGCAAAGGCCCATGCTTCACACATAGTGCCAATGTATGGAATGTCAGGGGATCCCAACTAACAATTTAACACAGTAAACAGAAAACAAATGCAAGGCCATGTTGAGAAATGCCAGTAGCATGCCTCCCCATGTCCTACTGCAAGGACTGTGTTCCAGGCCATAAATAATACTTGGGATAAAGGCCCAGCTATTGGGATACCTCTGATATATTGCTTACATAATGTTAGGAAGAGGAGAGAATAATGGGGGGGGGGGGGGTTGTAGAAGCATGCATGTCATGGAGTGTGTGAAGTCTGAATCCCTAATGTCCGCTCATATTACTCCCTGACTGCAAACCCATGAATGAATAGCCACAAAACTGCTTGAAAATCACAATGTGAAGGTAAATTGACCTGATATATGAGTCCTGCCTCTGGTAACCTGGATGTATCTGTACAGCTGAGATGTATGGCTTCAGCAGGATATGGTCATTCTGTGCAGTTGAGAAAAGTACAAGGAGGGGATCCCCAGGCCACATACTAACAAGGTGTTGGACCATTTACACAGAACCAGCAGTCTATTGTCTGTAGATACCCCTCCATAATGGCAGGTGTGTGCCAGAATGTGTAGTCTATATGCTTCAGAATATTGGTCTCAGCTTCCTTCATCCTGTATTTTCCTGGAATATAACTGTGAGCAAAGAATGATAACTGTCAGTAGTTGATGACATGATACATTAGTGTAAAACAGTACATATGTCAGAAAAATTATGCTACAACCAAACATGTCACACAAGCAGCACAGACAGCAATAGTTACAGTATCCCTAGTATGTTATGCACATTGTGTCTCCATATTGGCAACCTATCTACAGATATCCTGCAGAAACAGTTTGCTAGGTGTAGCTGTAGCACACAAAACCCTGAATTGGAGTCCAGCCCTCCCTGGAATGGATGAACACACTCGATATAGAAGGTTATACTGGGCATGCTCCTACAATTAGAGAAATGAAACCCATGTCTCACAACACAGTGGACTACAGATATCGGTTATTTCCAGCTGTCTGTGCACACACACCAAATTGCACACCATTGATACTTCACACACACATATTGGATAGGAATACTAACACATATCTAAGGCCAACATAATATAAGTTGTCAAACATACACACACAGAGACATGGGGAAGAGAAAGACAGACAGTAACAGAGAGAATCCCATTATGAGGCCTTTCACACTCAGTACACATCCCGTTGGCGTATATCACATGATGTGCTGATGTCATTCACTGTAGAAATACCTTTGGTTAGCTCCCAGCCCTGTAGTCTCAGTGGTGCTTGTCATTTCTGTGTGACACTACAGTCCAAATAATATCCATGTAGCAGTTGTAATCTCAGTCCTGTCAAATGTTAAGTTGTGTGTGAGTATGTGTGTTTTTTGATGAATGTGGTTGAGGCCATTCACACACACTAAACTTCCCTTACCCTTCCTTCAGCACTGCTGCTGATGTCAGTCACCTTCAAAGATACCTTTGGACAACTCTCCAACATATAAGCTCTGTGGCACTTGTGATAACTGTGTAATACTATAGTGTAGCAAACAAGTTACGTAGGAGTTCTAATCTTGGTCCTGGCAACTGTGAAAATGTGTGTGTTTGTATGAGAGAGTGCATGTGTCTTTGTAGGCACCTTATTTTGTGGTCATTTACACTTACTTCACTTCCCTTACCCCTCCTTTAGCACTGCTGCTGATGTCAGTCACATTCAAAGATACATTTGGACAGCTTTTCAACATATAGGTTCTGTGGTGCATATGAGGACTGTGTAGCAAATTAGTTGGGTAGGAGTTCTAATCCTGGTCCTGGCAACTGTGAAAATGTGTGTGTGTGTGTGTGTGTGTGTCTTTGCAGACACCTGATTTTGTGGTCATTTCACACTTACTACACTTCCCTCACCCCCCCCCCCTTTTAGCACTGCTGCTGATGTCACTCACCTTCATAGATACCTTTGGACAGCTGTCCAACATATAAGCTCTGTGGTGTGCACGATAAATGCATAACACTGTAGTAGCAATACATAGCTAGATGGGGGGTTGAAACTCAGTACTGGCAAGTGTGTGTGTGTGTGTGTGTGTGTGTGTGTGTGTGTGTGTGTGTGTGTGTGTGTGTGTGTGTCTGTCATCAGTATCCTGTGTGGGTGTTGGTGTGATTGTGTAATAACAGGATCCATTGGTGGGTGGGTTTTGCTAAATTATTATATTGAGGACATAGTATATGTCCCAATGTCCACATTACTAGGCCAACAGTTGTCAAACACTGTAGAGGTTGGTGTAGACAATCCACAGTCCTAAATGCCTAGTGCCATGTGCAATGACTATGTGACAGTATGGATTAGTGAACAATATAGGCAACTCTTATAATACTCAAGACCACTCTCCACCCACGGATCATACACAAATACACTTGGCTAGCAAGCAATCACTATATCGACAGTTCTCCTGCAAATTGCCTAACAGAACCCATGGTGTGATTGCAGTGGACTACATCCCTGTCAACCACAACAGTGCCACTGACATCAGAAAGTACTTTGATGTGTTATATCTCCTGACTGAGTGTATGTGTTATCCAGCAAGTAAAAGGACATGGTACCCTGTTCCATCCCCTCAGTAGCCAAATCAATGTGTACAGTGGCCCTTTTGTGATGTACACCACTGGACACCTGCAACAAATGTAGAGGCTGCAAATGTACCCCACAAAGATAATACCAGGCCTTACACACATGCCTTGTATGGACATATTCCTATAAACCCAATGAATCCCTGTATCATACTGCCTATGTGGGTGCAACCACTGCCTGAGTTACACAGCCATATCTCACCAAACTGGGTCAGAAATGCTACATCAGAAGATCCCAATATGTCCACACAACATGCCTCAGATACCTTAAGCACACATCCACACTCCAAAGGGCATGCTTGTGGGATAGGTTCACAACCCAGACACTGTTCATGGTATGGAAAATAAATCACATACATGTGAAGTAATCCACATCACTGGCCATCAACAATACACACCTGGATGAGTGGATGGGGAATACAATACCCAACCCTGGGGATCACTCCAGTGATTATACTCATTAGCCACACTGGGGACTATTTTCATGTGGCCTGATGCCAGGGTATTTCCTTGGGCTAGCCTTGTAGAGTCTTCATGGCCATTCACCTACTACACACCTATGAAGCTATGAATGAATGGATCTCAGTACTCCCAAATGTGTGTGTGTGTGTGTGTGTGTGTGTGTGTGTGTAGTAATCTCAGTGTGTTTGTTTGAAGAATACCCCCTGGGGATGTGGTTATTAGCAAACAGAGGTGTCTTCAAACCACCACACTTACCATTCTCCACTCTGACACAGATGTTGTCAATCACCATAAACCTATATACAACCCTCAGCCCTATAATCTGCGAGGCATATGCAATCACTGTTGTACAGACCTGTGAAATTCATACAGATACAGTTGTACCTTGCCTATGACATGGTTGATGTGTTACTGCACTGCCATACCCCTTGGTCTTGCTGCAGGGCCACATCCTGGTGACACACAGAGGCCTAGAACACAAACAGGATAGCATGAGAACACATTCACTCAACATTAAGAATAGCAATAATGTATCATGGCTTAAACTGTACACACACTCTTATGTGTACCCCTTACAAATGCCAGATGACAGCACCCTACACAGCATTACCTACATACAATTTATCAAGTTCATCCTGTGCATTAGACCCATATTTTCATGTCCATGCATCGATGTTTTGGATGTCAGGGATCTGGCACAGGTTTCATCATATGCACAGGGTGTTGTGTGGTTTTGCCAGACCCCTAGGCTGCACCATTCGGTTGACAGTATGTGTGTGTGTTTGGGGTATGGGAATGGCATGGCCTGTGCAGGTGTGGTGCATGTGTGCGGAGGTCACTACGGAGATGTTCTTCCACCAGCTTGCGCACTTGTCTGGTGTTACCTTCATTACATGTATGTGTATCCATTACGGACCAAAACATGCGCCTGTTTACTGCAGCAGTGGCACTTCCAACATGGGCTTGACAGGCAACCATTCTCCTCAGAGAACTCATGCCTGCCTGCCTGTGTGGGACCTCACCAGTACTCTGACTATGGCCATTGCCTGGGTGCTTACTTGCCATAGTCACCACACTTGCATGTTCTATGCCAGCACCCAGCTGTCAGTCTATTATGGCCACTGGGGATGGGGTTGATATATGTGGGATGCCAACCAATGACACAACTGAAGCCTCTGACAACCCCACCTGTGCCTCACTATGGATATCATCATGGTCAGAGTCACCAAACAAAGTAATATCACTTATCCAGCGGGAGGGACTGTGACCACCATAGCCACCTGTGAGAAAAAGACAACATATGTAAATTACTATTGTTACTATAAAGTTTGGTGGCACACACACACACTCTCACACACACAAACTCAAACACACACTCACACACACACACACACACACACACACACACACACACACTCTCACGCACTCTCTCTCACACTCAGTCATGCACACATACACATGTGATGTGTCCCAGAGGCATTCCACAGACCTCACATTAGGCAACAGATGACAGTCATGACACACACTCAGACTGAAACAGACACACTCTGGACTGGTCCTCAACATCATGCAGTGCATACCTTTCAACTTACCGTAACTACAAATTTACCCCACTCAGATATGTGAGTGTTTTTATTTGGTGGTGAGCCTTCAGAACATACCTACCAACTGTTCAGAATTTCAAGGAATATCTAAATATGTGGTTCATCTTTCCTGTCTGCTGCTCATACCGCCTATGTGTGTCTGATACATTACTGGTTGGTCCAGTGGACTGGTGACCCTACTTTGTCATACTGTGATATGGAGATGACATAACCTGCAGTACATGTATGCGAAAACTAGGGCAGTTACTGAAGCAACTTCCCAAGCTTACAGTGGATATAGTAAGTGTACAAACCCTTTTTAACATGCAGTGATTTTGTGACAGATCACATGAGACACCAGTGATATTGCCATAACATTTCCACCACTTCATATGACATATAACCTGTGCACTCCAGTTGAAGAACATACGCATCAGGTATGTACATATCTTACATGATATGACTACAATAGCTGGGTTGCATAGGGGTGCCCCCCTGTAATCTGATACTTTGTTAAAGCACCTGTTCATTTCATCACAGCATTTGGTACTCTTGGGAAGGTGTGTATCAGCATGGCACATCTTGACATGGCAATGTTTGCACACTCTCCCTTGCAGAACACGTCCGAATCTGTCAGGCTGCAAGGCCATCCCCTGTACACAGTGCTCATCAGTTCACCACACAGATTGTGTATTGTATTTAGGTATGGTTTGGCCACTGCAGACTGTTGATTGTGTTCTTGTGAACCCATCCTTTTGCCCAGTGGATGTAAGGTGTGGGCCATTGCTGTGTGCAATGTTGAAATACCTCCCCATACAAAGGTATGTGTCAGACACCAGGGGGATTATAGCCACAAGGGAGTGGTGTTTGAAACTGGTCATAATACACTCCAAATCAGCTACAGCCCCAGTTAAAAGTTGTGAACAGCAAGCCAAAAACAGAGCACTGCCATTAGCCTGCTTCACTGTGTAGATAATGTGCTTCTGCTGTTGAGCAGTGTTTTTTTATGGCCAAAATAACATGACTGAATTGCGGACAAAGACAGTTTAACATTGGTCTCATAACAACTTAACACACTTACACACATGATTTTTGAAAAGCTGATGTATTGTTGTCCAGAAGTTACCCAGGACTGGATGTTGTTTGTTGTGAGGAACAGCTGCCATCTTCCAAACACACCATATAGCCAAGAAATGTGAAGACCAAATAAGATTGTTGTCACGTAGTGCACACACAGTACTTGCCAAAGATATCTGTCACCCCTTTGGTGTTGCTGTATAGCTCCTGGCAGCCTCCCTGGACATTGTTGGTATTGTATCCTCCACATACATGTAGGGATGTCCACTTCTTCACAATGTCACTGTTGCACCATATCTGGAACACCTTTTGATGACTATCTGCACTGTGTTCTATGGCATATGCAATGTTGTGGGTATGTTTCTGTAGTCTTCTCCAGGCTGATACCTGCCATATGCATCTCAACACTCTATAGAACACAGTTGTAATGCAATCTCAGTACATTGATGTGCAATTTGTCTTACCTGGACGCTCCTCACCTGTTGCCTGGGTGCCGCCCACCTCCACGACTGCAAGTTGTGTGGATCTTCTTGTGGGGACTACCCCAAGGTTGGCCAGGAGCTCCTTCACTTCCATAAGAGGGGGCTGTGTAGCTGGCCTCTCACCAGTAGTGGAATGGTCCCTTGCTACAGCAGCAGCCTGTTGCCAGGCATGCTGAATCAGGTCAGTTGCTCTATGATGTACCTGATCGTACATGCGGCCACGATGTCCCAAGTTGTTAAAAGTTTGGACAATTTCATCCCACAGTGCAGTCCTCTCCTGCTGGTTTTGGCAACCCCGACCAAAAAGGATGGTATAGTTCTGCAGGATGGCCTCAGTTATGGCACAAGTTTCCTGCTTATTGTAGTCCAGCTGCCTCGACATAGCACCTGTAAGACATAAACAGGGAAACACATCACAGGACCTCAAACATTGCATGGACTTCTTTACAGAGTCAGCACATGACTAATTGTCAACAGTGTACACTATATACAAGCACATGAGACACAGCTCTGTATGAACATATATTGTACTCCTGGTCCTGTTGTGTCATATTCCCCCTTATGAGGGCCAGTACATTTCATTAACCACCATTCACATTTGTGTAGAAAGGTGACAGTGTCTGTGTGCCTTGCAGATGGGCTGTCAAAGCTGCTCAGGCTTGGCTTGCATACAGTATGTAATGGAGCTGGAAGCATATGTCTGAGTTTGTGTAGGATGCAGAGTGGAATGTTATCAGTCCCCAAGGGGACTTGCTATTTTTACATTTAAGTGGGTAGTTTGCACCTGATCCATGATGATGAGGGTAGTGGTGCGTGTGGTGTGCATATCCACCTACACTGATGTTGAGCCAGGGTGGTGATGTTTGGCCTAAACGTGTCTGCAGCAGGTTGGCTGTGGAGATGGTGTGTGTGTATGTGCTGTGATTGACCTCCATTACAAGGTGGTCTGGGTTGTTGCCTACGAGACCCAAATATGTGAAGATGGCCTTCTGGTTTCCCTCAGTGGATGTGTCCAATTTATACTCATAGTCAGCCTTACAGTAATCCACCTGTAATCTACTATGATTGTCCAAACAAAGGATGACATGCTGGCCAGCTGGCACCTGCTCCTACTGTTCCCTCTACAGCCAATATAGCATCCCATTATGTGCTTTCTGCACTACTGCTGTCCAGCAAAGGGGTTTACACTATTTTAGTGAGACAGGTTGTACAATTTAGGTATTGCTGAGGCCATACAGCTATGTGGATGGTCATATCAATGTTTGTAGTAGGCATGAAGACAAGGTCATAACACAGTTGGACACCTCTCTGTTTCCTATATGATACTCCTGCTTATGGCAGTACCCATGTCTATGTCAGGCCAGTGCAACAACCATTAGCTGTGGAAGTGTAACTCTGTTGGATGCACACACATTAACATTACAAACGTGTACAACATGTACAGCTCAGTTACATGCTGTTTTGCATCCCATGTCAAGTGTTATGAAGCAGCCAGGTACACCTACCCATACATGCATACATCTGCACAGGTAATGACTGCTATACATTTCTGTTCTATGTCAGTATGGTACACTGTCATAACACTTTTGTTGCTCAATCATTCCTGTCAACCTGGTAGGGGGCAACATGTGGAGGATGCTGTAAATACATGGTGGGCTATGGACCATCATTAGTGACACTGTCTTCACATTGCTGTAACAATTTTGCATCATTTGATATTTTGGTAGCCTTTGCTTTCACATTTATACCCTGGAGGATGTGTATGTATGTATATATATATATATATATATATATATATATATATATATATATATATGTATATATATATATATATATATATATATATATATATAATGAGAATAATGGTAGTGTGCACAGCTGTAGTAACTACAGAGGGATAACATTGATCAGTCACAGCATGAGGTATTGGTAAAGGGTGGTGGAAGCTAGGTTAAGAAGTGTGGTGATGATTACTGATCAGCAGCAAGGTTTCATGCCAGGAAAGATCAGTACAGATGTGATGTTTACTATGAAAGTGTTGATGGAAACATACAGACGAGGTCAGAAGTAGCTGCATTGTGTCTTTGTGGACTTGCAGACAGCATATGAGAGAATGCCTAGAGGGGAGTTGTGCTATTGTATGAGGAGGTCAGAAGTGGCAGAGGAATCTGTAAGAATGCTACAGGATATGTACAAGGCTACTGTGACAGCAGTGAGTCCTGGTTTGGGAGTGACAGGTGCATTTAAGGTGTAGGTGGAAGTACATCAGGGAGCAGCTGTGAGTCCTTTTTCCTGTGCAGTCGTGATGGACAGCTTAATAGACATAATCAGACAGGGGTCCCTGTTGACTGTGCTGTTTACAGATGACATTGGGTTCTGTAGTGAGAGTAGGGAACAGGTTGACGAGACCCTGGAGAGGTTGACTTATGGTCTAGAGAATGAAGGGATGTTGACAAAATATATGTGTGTGAATGGAAGGGAGGATGGAGGAATGGTGAGGATGCAGGGTGTGCAAAGGTGGATAAACTTAAATACTTGGGAACAACAGTTCAGAGTAATGGGGGAGTATGGGGGAGAGGTAAGGAAGAGAGTGCAGGCAGGATGCAGGTAGTGGAGAGAAGTATCAGGTGTGACTTGTGACAGACAAGTACCATTAAGAGTAAAATTGAAGGTCTACAAGAAAGTGGGGAGCCCAGCTGTGTTACATGGGTTGTAGACAGTGGCATTGAAAAATAAGGCAGGAGTCAGAGGTGGGTGTGGCAGAGTTTATGACATTAAGATTTGCACTGGGTGTGATGAGGGTGTACAGGAGTAGGAAGATGTATGTTAGGTGGTCAGCCCAGGTTAGATAGTGGCAGGATTCTATTTGGACATGTGATGAGTAGGTATGCTGAGTATATTTGTGAAAGTGTGAGGCTGCTGGGTAAGAGGAAAAGGGGAAGGCCTGAGATAAGGTGTATGTATGTGTTGATAGCAGACATACAGCTGGTTGGTGTGAAGCAGCAAGATGCCGAGGGCTGGAAGACATGCAGTCAGATGATCTGCTGTGGCGACCTCTAACAGGAACAGCCAAATGAAATGTAAGGAGATGTTGTAATGTCATTGTTCACAGGTTGCCAATTCTTTGCCAGACATAACACAACTGTTTTAGTACATAACTACAAACCTGAGGCACACATATGGTCAGTGTGCATAGCACTGGACAACTGAATGGTATGAGCTCATTATATCACATACAGTTCAACACACACAGCTGCAATAGTATTTCACTATGCAAATGCCCTGTACAGGTCCCTCACATTTCTGATACAGACATGTATATCATACTAATACTCACAATTAACATATGGATATATGCGACATCCCAGTAGCTGGCTTAGGAGTCTCACAGTCAGTATTGTTCAAACCACACTCCAGCAGTAGTCATATGTGACTGACTCAGGGGCATGAGCTGTGTTCTATGTCACTACAGACAGACACAGATGCTATGGACATAGGTTCTGATCAGCAGTATATCAGAACAGCAAGTGTTGTTGAGAAACATTTGAAATATTTGTTGAACTTCCTATTTACCTGTTTTACATACCTCCTACTACATTAAATTACATGATTACTTGTTTCACATACCGTTTTATTTATTTTTTTTGCCTGTTTCAGTTGCTGTCTTTCACAGGTAGACGGGTGTGTCTCGCAGGAGTTTGTTTTGTAGTCTGTTTGTGATGGTCTTGCTTTTTGTTTGTTTGTTTGTTTGTTTATTTTCTGTCTTTCTCTCTCTCTCTCTGGTAGATGTAGAAAAATACATCTGTTTTGCATACGCAGCAGCTTGACCTTTGTAGGTAATGCTCATGCCTAGATGATGGCCTGTGCATGAATTGGAGTCCCCCACTTGCTAATTGCATGTGGAACAGCTGTGGTATCATTCCTATAGCCAATTGCATGGAAACACACTCCTATAACTAAGCACTTCATGTGGGCATTGGCCCTTTTCCTTCACTGTGAGCAGGACTTCATGTGGGTGTCTGACAAACAGCATCACAGAGGGTAGTTGGAAATACTTCTTACAACAAACACTGTGGAGACAGCCCGACAAACTGGAGGAGGATGTTCAGACATGGGGATAGAATGCAAGTATTGCTGTTATACATTTGAAGTAATGTTAGTTAAACAGGGTTTGTGTGGATATGGCTGTTCTGCATGATTTAAAGTCTGACATGACAGTGTTATGTGGTTGAGAAAACTCTCACCTGTAGGGCTGACTGGCCAGAGTTTGGAGTCTTAGATTTTGTGTGTTATTCACACATTTTTTGCCTTTATAAATTCAGTAGCATACTCTGAGGATTGCAGTCAGTAAATGGTAACATACATGTGTGTTTCTGACTTCATATCCCTCAGAAGAGATATGTTACAACAAACCAGCAATTTTTCCAGTTTATAACAGCAATATGTCAATGATGGCTCCCCGCTGGTACATAATAATAAAAACAAACAGGTAACATTCAAACCAAAATGATAGGCTGCCCTATTTCTGTAGTTTCTAACCATCTCACTGATTGTTTTCTGTTTGGCGACTGCTGCTCCTCCTCTCCTAACCCTTCTCAATCAGCAAGCCCCACCTTGTACCAAACGCATCAAAACCAATCCCTGCCCATGGTTATCAAAAGATACTAAACTAGCCTTGCACCAAAGTGACAAAAAATGAAAGCAATATCAAAAACATAAAAACCCTAACACCCTCCTAGAGTATAAGCAACTACGAAACTCCACAAAAAAAAAACAAACTAATAATTAAAGACTGCAAAGCCCACTACTCCAAACTCCAGTGCTTGCACTCAACAAATCCCAAAAAATTCTGGGACTCCATCTCATCCGTGCATCCTGGCAACAAAGAAAACCCCTGCCCAGACCCCAACCTCTCCAACCTTGAAACAACCAGCCAGCTCAACTCATTCTTCATAGACTGCATAGCTAAACTATCAGCCTCCTTCCCACCCCCTCCTCTACCACCACCCCCTCCTGCCCCAACCACCACCCTAATCCTAAACCTTCCTCCACATCCTTCTGCCTCAAGCCCATCCCCACAAGCACTATAAAAAGACAATAAAAACGTTGCAAAATACACTCTTTTTGCATTAAAACTGCTACCATACATACAACTGAGATTAGATGCCTTCAAGTACCCAAGACTTAATGAAAATTGCAATATTTCAGCAGTCTTAAAATTGAGGAGCTATTTGAGATAGGACTTGTTTGTAATATTTTTAAATATATCCTATCAGATGCTGTTTATGGTACCTCCCAATGTAGTTTGTTTCATTTTGGTTATGTATTTTTTTATATATATATATATATATATATATATATATATATATATATATATTATCTTTTTATATATATTTCTTTTTAGAATTGCTAGAATACATATAATTGTTTTACTGCATGGTTATTTTGTAGCATAGAATATTTAGCCTTTCTAGGCTTTATTTTAGTTAGGGTACTCGTGTTTACTTAACTTTTGTAAAGTATTTTAAAATATATACCTTTTGAGATGATTATTTTTATTGTATGTATGGCAGCAGTTTTAATGCAAAAAGAGTGTATTTTGCAACGTTTTTATGAATAACTGAAGTAACTTTTGACATCATAGTTACATATAGGTGAATTTATATGAGTCTTGCATTGCTGACAAGCAGATTTCTAGTATATACCTTGTTGCCTTGCTAGGCATTCCTAGTGCATTTTACCTGTTTACGTATTTCTTGTGTCATTTCCTGTTCATGATTATTTTTACTGACTTCTTTGATTTGAATCTTATCTCTGATGAAGCTACAATCGTATTAGTGGCGAAAACGCTTGTTGTTTGAGCTAAATAAAACTTGCGTTAAGGATTTTTTCAGTTTGGACTATTGGTTGCAAGGTCGTCTGTGGTCTTTTGCATTTATTCTTATAAATAGATCCATACAAGAATAATATGTCCCTTCTATCTGGCACCATGCTTACATCATTACCCTCTACAAAGGTGGCAAAAACACTGATACCATCAACTTCAGGCCTATTGCCATCCTTTCCCCTCTTTCTAAAATACTAGAGAAAACAATACAAGCACAACTCATGGCACACCTAACACTAAACAATCTCATCTCCCCTACCCAACATGGCTTCTGCCCTGGCCACAACACCATGACTGCCATTCTTTCCTTTCTTGAAACCATAAACCTAGAATGCGACTCAGGCAAGTTCGTATCCACACTATTCCTATATCTGTCAAAGGCCTTTGACACCATCTCACTCACCCCCCTACTTATATCCCAACTCTCCACCCTACACCTCTCTCCCACCACCATCTCCTGGTTTTCCACCTACTTGTCCAAGCACCAACAAGCTGTCCAATGGAAAACTTCAACCTCCCCCTTCCTTCCCACACCCACAGGTGTCCCACAAGATTCTGTTCTTGGCCCTCTTCTCTTCAACCTATTCATTAACAATTTTCACCAATCCATCCCAGACTCATCCATCATCAAATATGCAGATGACTCAACAATCATCTGCTCAGCCTTCTCCCCCTCCGAGCTCTTAGCAAAAACCCAACTAGCCTTCTGCAAAACCGGAAACTTGATGCAGTCTAACCATCTGGCACTAAATGCAAATAAAACCAAACTAATGGTTTATTGCTCTACCAAAAACTCCATTGACAAATCCACATTCACCATACAGAGCCAAAACAACACCCTCCTTGAAATTGCTCCTAACACCAAGCTTCTTGGCATCATTATTGATGAAGAACTAAAATTTGACACCCACATCCACTCCACAAACAAGAAAATCAACCAAAAGTTAGGTCTCTTCTATAGGCACAACTACTTCCTAAGCCTCTCTACCTGTCAAACTCTTGAATCCACCTTCCTACTCCCCTCCCTTATGTATGGTGCCCCTATTTTCTCCCATCTCCATCTTGGCCTTCGGTTCAAACTTGAATCCTGCTACCACAAGATCTCCAAATTTGCAACCAATTCAAAAAACTCATCCCACCACTGCCACTCCCTCCTCACTCTCAACTGGCTTAAACTACCCAACTACCTCAGTTACCTACAACTCACCATTGCCAACAAGCTCATCTTTAAACCTGACAACTACCAAGCTCTCACTACTTCCTTAAAACCTTACATTCCCAGCTGCTCACTCAGATCCAAAAACCAAAATCTCCTTCAGGTCCACAAACCTGCACGACCTCCTGGCCATCTACTGCTGTCCCACTCCTTAGCTACACAGTGGAACTCTCTCCCCACACACCTATGCAACCTACCTAATCATACAAATTTCAAATCTCAGCTACTCTCTCATCTTTCTTCCAAATGGGAATGCCCTTGCCACACTCCAACGTAAACCCCTCCCCCTTCATTGCACCTTGCACTGACTCATCAAACTACCTCTAGTATTACTTCATCCCACCCAAAACAATCCCTCCCCTACTAAAAAAAAATTTCTCTCTAATATCTATTGTACTATACTCTCCAGTGTCAAATATACTATTACCCTCTCCATGCATAATATTTTCCTAACCTACTAATGGCTAGTAGCTATATATTTTGAAATGTTAAACCTACAATTGAGTTTATAACAAAAATATTCACTTTATGTAAATGTTGGAATTTCTATATTGAATTATGTCTTTTCATTTTTGTAATGTTGTGACAAGCCAATTGCAAATATCATGGAGCTTATCTGTAAATGTTTAATTAGCTGTATGAACTATGTCCTTCTGCAACATGTGAAATGTGACTTGCAATTATTGGGTAGCTTTTCTCCCCAGGCCTCTACTGAAAACAGGCTCTTCTTGGCCCAGTGGACTTCCCCGGTCATCAGACTTAAATAAATAAATACATTGGCTTGTGTTTGTGCCTCTATTCCTCCAGTCTGTTACCCTTTGTCCATATGTCATACAGTAAGAGGTGGATATGTACAGTGTATAATTATTTAATGACATCATTCCTGATATCAACCCAGTGATATATCAGACTGCCAGACATGTTATGTATAGAAGGCCTTATATATGAGGACAAAACCTGGGCATTCTGTTGTCTGTACAGTAGTGAGGTCTGTGTACTTATGAAGATTGTTGACAGAGTGTCAGTACTGTGTAGCAGTGTATTGTGAATGTGTTATTTTACCTGTGCACAGAGTGGGGTAGATGTCAGTGTTCTTGGTTCTTTTCTATCTGACGTTGCATGCTGCTTCAGTTTCTGGTACTCCATCAGCTTATATGTTTGTAGGGCCAGACTGAGACATGTCCCATACCACAGTCAGGCATCAGACTACACTGTGGATTGGGCCAGTATATGTAGGGTTAGTGTGTGAGTGGCAAACATTATGATGGGTTTTGTTCACACAGTCCATATACTGTACTATTAATTAGGCTTACCATTATGTGATTGTGACTGTGTTGAGATTGGTTGTGGGTATGCACTTTCACACTGGTGTCTGTTACTCCGTGCTGTTACATCTCTGTAGTGCCTGCTATATTTGCAATTACATGTGTATTCCCCATTGGAAAATTGGGTTAGTGTTGTGGCAGTCTGCCTGTAGTTTAGCCAGTGCTTGGTGACAGCAGTTCAGTGTATTTTCCCTAGTGTGATGTTATGTCCAGATATTTGTCAGGTGCACTGTTGCCTGGCCACCATAAGTGTTGTGTATTTCTGACAAAGCAGTGGGATACTGTGAAGATGTATGTCAGTAGCTAGTGGGAAGTACAAGGGCTTGGGACTTGTGCTCCTCGAGTTAATATATGTTAGGACAGATAAGAGTGTGTGATTGCATCAACTATGTTCCTATGTTAATGCTTACTACTGATGTAAATTGTTGTATATCAATGCTTACTAGTGATGTAAATTGTATACTGTTATGCAACCTTGTGGAGCTTTTCTCCCCGGGCCCCACTGAAAATGGGCTCTTTCAAGGCCCAGTGGACTTTCCTGGTTAACAAATACAATAAATAAATAAATAAATAACTGTGTGAGCTTATCTACTCCAGTATTTGGGCTATATCCCCATATATCCCCATTTTCATGGCTTTAAACACTCCCTTTGTCAAGCTTGGTCCACATTCTTGCACTAAGGAGTTCTATGTACACCTCTAAACTGATCAGATTGTTTCAGACTGCCCAGGTTTATTGCTCATATTTCTGCTGTATTCCACAGAATCATTACTGTGATTTGTGTGGTATTTCACTATGATGATTTTATGATGTCTGTCAGTAACTGATGGCATACATTTCAGTTTCAGAACAGCCTTCCTACAGAACATGTATGCTGACACAAACCCTATTACTGTAGCAACATTCTACATTTATAACTGCAATACTTACATTATGTCCCCTTGCACTAAGAGGTTGGGAGTTATGGTGCTGCGGTATGACTCCACTACATGTTATAGGCATACTATATATATATATATATATATATATATATATATATATATATGTGTGTGTGTGTGTGTGTGTATATATATATATATATATATATATATATATATATGTATATATATATATATATATATATATATATATATATATATATATATATATATATGTGTGTGTGTGTGCGTGTGTGTATGTATCCTTTTTATGTGTAAATATGAGTGTTGCATATTCCTTCTCAGATGTATCTGACCATATTTATCTGATATGTGTACATTTAGATATAGAAACATGACTGATTCCACATTGTTTTCACTAACAAGTAGTAAAAAATTGTAGTACTCAAAGCAGTTTTTCACTACTATTCAGTACATGTACTGAATGATATATCTGAAAAAGCAATAGATATTCTTACAGCTCAGATGGCTTAGTGGTTAAGTGCTGTGACTATAGTGTACAGGGTTCTGGGTTCAAGACCTGCAAGGGCAATTTTTTTGTTGCTGGGCAGTACAAGGGCTGATGGAGACAGGGTGATTAAGGTGCTGGTTAAATGAATACGTGCTTACACTGTGTAGGCTTAGCTTACCAGTGCGCAAATCTGCTTAGCATTTACATTTAAGCAATGCTTAAACCTGCTAAGCATAACTTGGCCCTGGGAACCAGTGATCACATTCCAGTCTGATAAAATATCAGGGTAATGACATCTTTAATAACTGTATTTAATACCATGCACATAACATGCTTCTATGTGCTGTCATTGCAGTAGCAAGGGTGTGCGCATACTGTATGGGACACCTGAGTATACATGGGTAGTACCACAATCTTTTCTCTTTGTATTTGTTTCATACTTTGGTAGTATCCCAGGTTATATGCAGTCAAACATGCATGTATTGTATCATTACGCTACTTGGTAAATCAGTTGTGGACTCTGGGGAATGCTGTCAGTAAATACTCATATCTATTAGTATTACCAATGTCATATTCCTCCTAAAGGATTTTACCCAGTCACATCTGTAACTGTCTCAATGTATGACAGCAGTATGTCCAATCTACCACTGTGTTTGTGCCTCTGTTCCCACCTAGTGATATAGGGCTTGATGCCTAGCTTAGTGAGTTATTGCATGATTCCTGAGTGGGGAATGTTATCAAAGGCTTTGGCCCGATCAAGGTAGGCTGTATCTGCCACCTTGCCTTCATCCACAGCTCAGGTGACTGACGCTAAGAAGTTTACCAGGTTGAATGACCAGGTATGACTTAACCTTCACAAAAGTAAATTGTGTGGGATTTTGAGTCTGCAGATTCCCATATCTCTGTTTATTAGGTGCATGATGATGCATTCCATACCTTTGCATAACAGACTTGTCAGGCAGTTGGGTCAGTATTTCCCAGGGTTTGTAATCACACCTTGTTTGTGGAGAGTGGTGACTGTAGCAGTGCACAATTCAGTAGGGACAAAGCCTGAGGTGAGGCTGTGCTTGAACAGGCACACAGGTGAGGTGCCAGGTCACTCTGCAGTTCATGTAGAACACAGCCAGGGATATTGTCAGGTCCCATAGAAGTTGTATTCTTGGCCTTGGACAGTGATGTTTTAACCTGTGCTGCAATAATACTGGATGCCTGGCAGTGTACTGGTATTGTGATTGGTCCTTTGGGGGGGTAAAGTTTGGACTCAAGATATCAGCCAGTATATTGGCATTATTTGTTGGCTCAGTCTGGGAGGTATCATTGTATAGCAGCTCAGAAGAAATCTTGGTATTGCCATGGAGATTCTTTACCTAACTGCATGAGGCCTTGTGGTTGTCTTTACTGTGTGCTCCAATTCTCTTCTCACAGCTAACTTTGTGGTATTTGATGAGGGATCTCAACTTTTAATTGAGGCTGATAAGGGTTTATTTCCAGTCTTGGGAATTCACCTTATTCCATATCGGTTCCCTCCTTCTGTTGTACAATTTCTTTATGGCAGGGGACCACCAGATCAGCTTCCTTTTTTGGAGATGAGGCTCCTGGTTGTATTGGGTATGGCAGGATCCATGCATTTATGTATGTGTTAATAGTGCATTGTTGTTTGATTCAGCTGTCATGCAACTAGTCTCCATTTGCATGGCTCCCATGAGGTTAACCACCTCTGTTTTTAGCAGGCCATAGTTAGCTTTGAAAAGGCTTTTCATGGTGGTTACCTGTGCAGGGGGTGGGGATGGCTGGGTGGGAGGGCTGAGTATTTCCAAAGGTGATTAATTTGTGTTCAGATATAACAAGGGAGGAGTTGACTACTGGTGTAGAGCAACAGTTGCCCATGTTAGGAAGGACCAGGTCAATGGGATGAGCATGTGCATCAGTACAAGAGTATCTTTCCCAGTTAGTGGTGGGGTAGTTGAAGTAAACCAGTATGAAAGTGTTAGGATGGACACTAATATTCTCCAGGGTGTTTAGGGACATGGAGTGTGAGTCTTGGGACATGTTTGGGGACCTATAGCAGGCTACAACCTGAACCACTGTCTTACCCAATGTGAGTTATGCCTGCAGGAATTGTAATGCATAATGTTGGTCTGCCACTCTGGAGCTGTGTGCATCTTTAATGAATATGAAAATAACATCACCTTTGGAGCTTCAGTCCGGGTACTGCAGCCAAAAGTTGTGGAATGAGTTATAGGCTGGTAGTGCAGAGGTGCTTCCTGCTGCCTTTAACCAGATCCCTGTTACAGCACAGATGTCATTGTTCCCCATTTTAAGGGATTCTTCCAGTGAGTGCATTTTCTGATTTACACTTCTAGTCTGCAGCACCATGATCCTCTGATTGGATGTGTTTGTAGCTATTTATTTATGTATACATATACATATATGCATGTATATGCATCTCCATACATGTATATGTAGAGTACCTGACTGATTCTACAGACTCCTTTCCCTACTGTTGAATGACTGTACTAACTGATATGTTTGGAATGTCATCACTATTTTATAGGGCTCAGATGGTGTAATGATACCTTGCTTTGATTATACTTTACAGGGCCCTGGGTTCAAGACTTGGCGGGCCTTATTCTTTTCTAGCAAGGCAGAACAGTTTTGTTGGGGAGGAAAGGATAAGGACAATAATTGAAAGAGGTCAGTAGTTTGGGCCCTTTCACCCCCATTTAGACAGCCTTTGGTCATATTTGTTGCAGTACAAGGTTCAGAGTGTAGATTAGATGTCCGACTGCACATGTATATATATAAATATATATATATATATATATATATATATATATATATATATATATATATATATATATATGTGTGTGTGTTGTTGTTGTGTCTTTCGGCTTTTCCTGGTTAGGGGTCACCACAGTGGAACTCTGCTCTGCTAATGATTGGCAATAGATTTTTACGTGCCGAGTTGCCAGCCCTGATGCACAACCTTCAACGAAGGTACGTCCATTCACGCCTGTCTCCACTCAGAAGACGCTCTAGCTGAGAATCTAACAGAACAAAGCCTTACTGTGAGGCAACAATGCTACTGCAGCACCACCACCGCAGTTCGTGTGTGTGTGTGTGTGTGTGTGTGTGTGTGTGTGTGTGTATAAATATATAAATATATAATTTTATATATATATATATATATATATATATATATATATATATATATATATATATATATATACATACATATACATATATATATATATAGAGAGAGAGAGAGCTGTGCAATGCTTAGCATTGCTTTTGTTTTATTTTATGGATATTTCTTTACCTTCCCTGATATCCCCCAATGTGCTTTCATTACATTTATTCTTGTGTGACTATACTGTATGGAGCACTTGTGTTTATATGGGGGTTTCACAACTTTATTACACTGGACACATCTGGACCTACTACACTACTCTGGTTAACAAATATGCGTTATTTACTACCTAATTATTTAAAAAAATAAATTATGCACTGCTTTCACATGTAAAATTCTAGTTGGATTTACTGGGGATCAAACCAGGAACAACTACTTGCAAGGCAAATGCTCTAACCACATTGCTATAGTTTGGAGTATATACCTATTTAATTCCTTATGATGTATAAGCTAGGCTGAGGATATCTGCAGTATGTGCACACACACTCAGCTACGCTTAAACTTTCTTGCAGACTGAAAAAAATTAAACTGCTGTGTTTTATTTTTTGTACTGTAGGGGTATGCACATTTATTTCTGAAACATTATCTGTGGGGGGCTGTGCTTTTACAATGGTGATAACATGGCAGGCTTTGCATTTGAGGTATGCTCCATGGACACTAACAGTGTCCGCCATACCTCTCAACTGTACAGATTGTCACACACTGCCCAGATATTTGCCTTATATTTTTGGTCCATTTTTCATATAATTGTGGCTTTCAGGTGGATTAGTGGCAAATCATTAAAGACTGCATTTAGAAAATACTGACAGACATTTGTGTTTTAGACTTCATACCATTCAGTACATTCATGCTAATGCATAACATGTTATTCTATCAACTTAAGTCTATGAGCCAGACTTTATTTTCTTTCTCCAGATTTCTTACTCTGAGAGCTTGAGAGGTATATTGTGGACACTCTCTATGCCATTACATTGCTGTACAGCAATTATGGAGTGTAGGGGGCGTGTGTATTGTGAGAGCACTGCTCTCAGACACACTCCCTGCACTCGCACACAGAACCATGTATGTTTTAGAGCACAGCAGTGTGCCTTCATACATATGCATGGCGCACTGCCATGCTGCACAGGAATTGTCCCTTCCAAGCAGGAATAAGCTATTCCTACATGGAAGCTTGCTGAATCCCACAATGTATAATACACACTGTCATGAAGCCGTATTAAAATAAAGAAAATGAAATTGTATTTTTTTATAAAACTGGTTACTCCAAATTTTGTAGCATGTAAACATCTAACAACACATTTATGTACACTCAGTTGTATCCTTTATGCTGAAGATGCTTAAAAGTAAATAAATGTCTTACTGCCCAGTTATTTCAGACTTGTCTGGAATGTGTTTCACCATGATGAACTACCCCTTTACATTAAGAAATCTAAGGTCATTCTTCTGCACCATTAAAAGACTCTCTTCCTGAACATCATTTACTTTACTAGACCCACATGATCAGCCCCTACCAATAATCAGAGAACAAAGAAAACAGAAACTAATTCTTGACCAAATATCTTTCTAACTTCACACTCAGAAACAAAGGGGAAATTTATTAAAGCCTACACATTTTTTATACCGTGTAGGCATAGCATCATGCTGCTTACACGTCCACAAACATTTTTAGATTCAGTAAGCGCTGCTGAGCAGCATGCATGCATGTGCCAACACAGAAATTTCTGTGGTATACAAATCACCTGATAAGCAAGTGAATCTCATGCAAATGATGCAGGCAGAGTGATTCAGCAAGCAGATAGGCATCTCTCCAGGCCCCGTGTCAGTGTCTGTAGTGTACATGGAAAAATTCCATGTACAGGAGTGTAGACAGACAAAAGGGGTTGTAAAATGTGGATATGTAGACAGAAATGCCATACCACATATGATTGAAACTATCCTCCTGTATGATGGAATAATGAAAAGAAATAACTTAAATTAATATTTTTCTTTTTTAATAATCTGGGTATGTTTGCATGGTGTGACACAATGTGGAAGCATGCTTTATAGATAAATAAAAATAAAAAAATGGCAAAAACAAATTAATTAGTATGTGACATAAATGTATTACAGGACTGTATGTGGAGTCCCTACAATGGTGCATTGGTGTTGTTGTTAATGTGGTTGAGCTCTGAAGCATGTAGTGTCCAGAATCTGAGCATGGATACCTATGCAAATGAGATGGAGGTGGTGAATAGCAGAAAGGAGAATCATGTCTGCATATCCCCTTTTTGTAGGCTTAGACCCATGTTTCTGTTTACACAGGAGGTAGCTGACACCAGGGGAGGGGGGGGTGTCTACTGAATTCTAAGCTCATTTTAGCTTAGGTGCGCATGTTTGCGTGGCATGCTGCATGGCTGAGCGTGTCCCCTACAAAGGGTGTGCCCACTAAATTCTAAGCTTTGTTTACCTTCTGTGCACGTGCATTGCGCCACCAAGCTTAGTGTGTTTAAAAAATGTATTTAATTAGTTTTGACCCTTGTTTAAGCTAAAATAAGGCAATTAAATGATGTTAATTATATTGTAGGCAGGTGGAATGCATCATAGTTACCCAATCACACATTCTTCACCTACAGCAGACCTCTATAAAGTATGTGTACACCTTATATTCTGATGTTTCCACAATACTCTGCACCATTGGAGTACAGACTTGGGAATTTTATCTGAAAGAATGCTAGGGGCTGCTGTGTGTCTGCTGTACCTGTATGTGCTAGATGCTGAAGGCAATGCTGCTGCTGACAATAGGCCTAGACAGAGAAGGAGAAGAGTTTTCAGGTCCAGGGTAACCTTCCAGGAGCAACATGGGCTGGAGATTGTACAGCACTACAAAGTGGTTAGGGGCATACTACAAGAACTCACTGAGCTCAGCTGCCCTCAACTCAGACCCAAAGACAACAGAGGGGGAACCCATCCCAATGGAAACATAGTACTTGTCACACTTAGGATACTAGCTACAGGTACTTTTCAAACACCAACTGGGGACATGATGGGGGTTTCACAGGCATCATCATCCAGGGTACTCCACTAGTTACTGGATGCCATGGTTCCACAACCCGTGAGCACATATCTTTTCCCTCACCCCTGAGGTGAGGGCCAGAAATATGCAACACTTTTGCCATGTAGCACACTACCCTGAAGTACTGGATGCCATAGATTGCACTCATGTACATATCAAGGCATCTCCCGGTGAGGAGGGCAGACTCTACGTCATCCGCAAGGGGTACCACTCCAACTGCCTGGTTGTAAGCAATGCCCAGGGGATTATCATGAATGTGTGTGCTGGCAGCCCTGCCAGTTATCACAACTCCCATATGTGGCATGCATGACAACTGTACCAGATGTTTGCTAGGGGGGCATCCCACACAGACATTTACTGGGGGATGCTGGCTACATCCTGGAACTGGTGATGATGACACACATCAGAAATACACACCCATTCACCGAAAAAAAGCCATAATGAGTCACACACAAAAAGAAACATCACAGAGCATGTGTTTGGACTTCTGAAGTCATGGTTCCAGTGCCTCAATATATCTGGTGGAGCCCTGCAGTACTCTCCAGCCACATGTGCACATATGTTCACAGTATATGCTATGCTGCACAATATGATCCTGTGGAAACAGCTGCAGCAGGATCAGTAAATGGGAGGGATACACGGCCCCCCAACCACTGCCTAAGTCACTACAGTCACAGGAGGACTTGGAGGAGGAAATCCCTGATGATGTCCCTGTATCAGCTATAGGTGTGCCCAGTACTCACTGGATTTGGCTAAGAGACAACCCATAGAACATACACTGGCAACCTAGGGCCCTAGGGACTGACACCTTACTCCTACTCACATACATATAGTAAAATTTATGACAGGCAACCCACACAACCTTTACCTATCCATGTATTAGCGGTGTACTGCTTGAATCAGACAGAGTCATCCCTGAACTACATTTCTGTCAAATACTGCATTCCAAAGGTAAGTCCCTAACCTACACACTACTTGTAAGGATTATTATAATATGCTATTGTATGTATGGATTTGCTGCATTTATGCACGTAAATATAGTGGGCTATTTGGACACAATTAACATCCGCATTGGGCTGCAGTTATCCAGTCCACTAGTATGTGTTCTTTAATATTCACTAAGCTTCATTGTTGGAATATGCACTACATCAGCCAAGGGAGATGTTAAACAGTGGGATCACATGATAGTAGGACTACTGTGTATCCCAGCAGAACATGTAGTGTTGGACACCCGTACCCAACACAGCAGTTTACCCAAATAACCACTTTAACAGTACATCATCAATGGTATATCAGCAGTCCAGGCAAACTCAGGGCAGTAACAAAGTAATCTAGCACATATGGAATGTCTCACTTAATACAGGAATAACAACTTACATATGTATGTTGTTGATTGTGTGATGGATGACTACTCTCTGGCTGGCAGCTTGTGTGGCTCAGTGGACTAGGCAAGTTAGCATGGATGATGCCATTGATGGTTCAAATCTGGAGATAGCCAATACTTTTGCATGTGAGGTATTATTATGTTGGTGTTGTCACAGACTGTCAATCTGTGTGTGGTGCAACATTATGAACCTCTGCCACATATTAATTACATTAGACAGCTGGAGAATACCATGGACATTTTGAGTGCAATGAAGTACTGCAGAAACAGGGACAGATGTCAGTGCCCGTAACACACAAAATCCTGGACTGGAGTGCAGGTTGGTGTAGCCTGGAGTAACTTTATAACTACTGAGGTCCCACTGGCATGCTCATACATTTAATTAAATTGAGCGCAATCGTGTTGCCCCTTAAACAAAATGACCTGTTATGTATAGATATGTCTATACATACATATATGTATACATATCCATCTCTCACTATCTTTCTCTCTCACATACATAGTATATGTTTCTCTATGTATTTTCAAATATATATATATATATATATATATATATATATATATATATATATATAAAAACATACATCTCTCCCCATATATCTACATAACACATATACATATACACACACACACACACACACACACACACAGTTACATTTATATATACATCCCTGTTGTCCTACATACCCTAATACTGGTGAGTAAAGCTGCTCTATCACACATCTATAATGTTGCTCAAAGGATCCAAAGAAAGGTCTCAACAGTACATAATGGAATTACCTACAGACCCCTGTGCCTGCTGGGTGTCACCACATAGACAGCAACAGGCGAGCATGTGGTGTAACGTATAATGTCTATGCACACATGGATAGAGCACACTGTCCCTGCTCACAGGCTTGCCCATTCAAGTACAAACAGCCACATATGGCAATACTGGTAACTGTAGACACATAACTAAGATAATTACAAAGACATGCATCTGGAGCATTTCTCCCTGGGCCTCCACTGAAAATTGGCTTTGTTACATGTCAGACTTTCCCGGTTAACAAAATGTTAAATAATAAAATGTTGAATAAAAATAAAAAAATAAAAACAGTTATTTCACTGCTAGTATACTAGATGCAGATAACAGTATGAAGCAATATCACTCTGCAGACCATAGATGTTGTTCAGTACAAGCCTAGTTTGTGTAATCCACAAGTAATTTGCCTGCAATCACATATAAAACAGACATCAGCTATGGTGTGTACGATAAGGACTGTGCTCTGTAGTGTGTAAGACTAGATAGGTAGGGGTTCTAATCTCACTTCAGGCCACTTGATGCAGTAAGTGTGTGTGTGTGTGTGTGTGTGTGTGTGTGTGTGTGTGTGTGCGTGTGTGTGCGTGTGTGTGTGTGCGTGTGTGTGCGTGTGTGTGTGTGTGTGTGTGTGTGTGTGTGTGTGTGTGTGTGTGTGTGTGTGTGTGTGTGTGTGTGTCCCTGCCAAACAACTGAGAATCCCTCATTGGCTATCAAACCACAATGGTTATGCACTTTTTGGCCCTGTAAGTTGCTGCTGGCTTTTAAACTCCCCTCTTCTACAAGGCCTGATGATGTCATCTACTTTAAGGCTATGGGCTGCCATTGTAGCCTTTTATTTAAGCCGTGGTGCATGCAATAAGTACTGTGATTTATAGTGTGTAAAACTAGATAGGTAGGGGGTCTAGTCTCACTGTAGGCCACTTGATGTGATCTATAGTTTGTAAGACTAGATAGATAGGGGTTCTAATCTCACTGCAGGCCCCTTGGTGCATGCATACATGTATCCCCCTGCCAAACAACTGAGAAACCCTCAGTGGCTATCAAACTGCAATGGTTATGCACTTTTTGGCCCTTTAAGTTGCTGCTGGGTTCCAAGCTGCCCTCTTCTACAAGGCCTGATGATGTCATCTACCTTACGACTATCAGCTGCCATTGTAGCTTCAGACTTAAGCCATGGTGCATGTGATAAGTACTATGATCCATAGTGTGTAAGACTAGATAGGTAGGGGTTCTACTCTCACTGCAGACCACTTAGTGTGTGTGTGTGTGTGTGTGTGTGTGTGTGTGTGTGTGTGTGTGTGTGTGTGTGTGTGTGTGTGTGTATGTCCATATGGAGTAAATATGGTCACCTGAATAACTTACAAGGCTGTAGGGTTTTGCAGAATTTAGGTGTAGCAGGTGATGTGGACCTCCAAATCCCTGTCCACTACTGGGCCTGCTGATGTCATCAAGCATAATATGTCCTAAATTGACAGTACTATCAGACATGAGATGTGTTGCGTGCATCATGTATTGTGATCCTGTAATGTGTAACATTACATAGGTAAGTGTTCAAATCTACATAGAGCCAACTTGTACAATGTGTGTGCCATGCCGTGAACTGAATTTGAAGTGATGCTATCATCAATGAAGCCATATTTGTGTGTGTGGCTGTTAGAGCAATTTACATCAGCTTATGGAAACATAGGACATTTGAACTTCACTAGTATACTGGCCATACAGCCATCACAATCTTGGACAACTGTATACACTTATTTACATGATCAGCACATACTGCCCCAGTCCAAAAGGGACACAAGCAGAAGCCCTGTGGTGAAATGATGGTTGCCCAGACAGTCCTACAGATGGCATGTGCTGAGGTGCACTGAGGTGCTCTGCTTGCCATTAGCCAGGGCTCTGTTGCAAAGGTGGGTTAAAGTCTGCTAGACAAATCTCTCCCACCAGCATGTATTATTAACATCACATACTAAGTTAATGTCCTTACAATGATTAACCACGTACTATGCCACCTACAGATATGCAGTATTTACAACTAAGCACATTCACACATTGCCCTGTATGTGAGGCAGAGATCACCTCTAAGTAGTCTACATGCCACAGGCTACAATGACACTCATTTCAGACAATCCCCATTGAACACATGCTGAAGATGTGAAGTTCCCTTGTGAGGGACTATACTGTTGGAGACACCATGACAGCAAGGTTTGAAATGCAGTTACATCTGTCACACATTTTGTTTGTATGTCATAGGAGAAGAGGAGGGTGGAGACACTCCCAACACCTCAGCAGCAAGTCCTACAAAGTTAGGGTAATTCTGCCACACCCTTGAGGTTGACAGTCTAATATACAGTGTTTGTAGCATACCTTGCAGTGAAGATGTGGATGTCCATGCACACATAGTGGACTTGTTCAACTTTGATTACATTACATTGACTCAGAAGCGTATGATGCCTGTCAAGCAACTAGACAGCACACTGGTTGTTGTGTGATATGATGTGGGAACATAGACGTGTGTTGGGTACATAACTGTACAGTATGACATGCCTACGACATATGACAAGTGGACACACATTGGCCAACAGTGGCCAGTCCACTGCAATAGGCCTCACAGCCATGTCATGCAGATATGTACCAGTAATGTGTTGAAGAGCAGGTTGCATGAAGTGCTGTGAAAGTGTCACCTACAATGGCTCACGAGCAGTGTGCTGATTGTTACAGCAAGACTGGACATCTTTGACAATGGACATTGTACATTATGTTGTGGTGCTACAGCAGTGTTACCAATCCCCCTCTTGTCAGTTCCCTAGTTACATACCACCAACCCTGGAACAGACTGCATAACACATGCAAAAGCCAACTGATTGCCCAGGTTGCTAATCAAGGCATCTACTTGGAAAAGGGTATGTGAAACCTGCAGAGCTTTTCATGATGTGGGACAGCTATGTGGATGAACAAACAGTCATGCTTGTCATCATGGGCTTCTTAGCACCGTTTTGTGTCTGATGACAGAAAACATATCAGAGCATAGTATCCTGTGTGAGAGTGGTGTTGGTGAGACCAGCATTAGTAGTTGCCAGGCGCCAGCAATTCTGTGGGCTCCCCTGCTTTCCACAGTCTTCACAAGGTAATTGTGTCCTTCAAGTATACACCGCTTGGGTAGTGTACAACTGCAGAATACCTGTGTAAACTTCCACCTTAACTTCAAAGGGTATACATATTACAGTTCCCTAACATGTTTGTTTGCAGTCTGTACACACATCTTGGTTGACTCTCTTCTTGGAACATGCTGGAAGCAACTGCAATACTTAGCTGCACAAAGGACAACTAACATGTAGTGCAATGCAATGCCCTCAGATCTCTGACTCATGTGACATGAAGTGCCATGAAAGGAGTTAGCATGGATATGAGAAGTAACACTGTCTTATACCTACTGACACTGGGCCACACAGTGTTTGTTATGCTCAAGGCCAAATCATGCCTACCCACTCTAACTGGTGGACCTCATTGAGTGTTGCACTATGCAATGGATGACGGGAATATTACTCTCTCTACCTACCATGGCCAGTAAAGGTGTTTGAAAATAGTAGGCCAGCAGGCCTTGCTGGAAACTGTGTAGATTATCTACCCAGTGTTATGTCAGTTAGTGGGTAGGCAAGTGTCTGACAGTCATAATCTGGGAAGATAGCATTGGGAGACCTAAGGTGCAATGATGCCAGTCACCAGTGGATTTCTCCAGACAACATTGATGGCATACCCCTTCTAGGGATTCCCTCTCTGCAGTCACAGCCACTGTCAGTGCCCTCTGACTGGTTACATTAGCAGGTGATTGCATATCTGGAGTTTTCACTGAATCCCACACAGAACCAACAGTTACCCAGGATGTCCTGTGACACACATTCAGTTGCAGTCTGAGCCACTGACAAATACTAAATGCCAACAACTGCACAATACTATCCTTTGGAATGTCATCCACCCCTGTGAAATATGTTTCCACACACCACACACATTTGAGCCATTACTCATGGATGTATGGACATGGAGAGAAATGTAGCCTTTGACTTTCAGTGGTCAGTGAGATGTGGAGATGCATTCAGTGTGTTGTACATCATAAATAGACAGGTCTGTGATGTAACTCCCAGACTGTCATTGCCATACTGAATGTGGCACTCATCACACCTATCATTGTGTACAATGACACCCTTGCTATGTCACTAAACAGGCATATCTTACAACTGTAGCAGCCACACAAGTTCCATGGTACTGCAATACACATTGCAGATAACATGTCCTATGGAGTCCATGTTAAGACCATACACATGTAGTCTGTATCATAAATGCTTTGTAGGGGATGTGTATGGCTGCCATATAGGGAGGTGTCAGATCCCACTGTGTACCTCCTGTGCATTCATGACAGGAAAACATGTCTTACCTGACCTACACCATCACTGTGGTATAAATACTACATGTTTGAGAGAAAGGTATGTCACACAGACAGTACACCCTATATGTAAAAGAACCCCCCATACATGTGAAGCACACATTTGCTGTGATATACATCATGTGCAGGTTACACCATGGGATACAGAACATTACAATCATAGCTGTTGTCAAATATCTGTACTGGATACAGGAAGTTTGAAGATGGGTCATCCCCAGCACCACAGCTTGTAGATGTGTTAGCTCCCAACACCATGGTGACACTTATCAAGGGTATCAGACCTTTGCATGGACTAGGAATGCATGAATATGGACCTATGGAGCCATGCACCTATACTGCTGTACCTTGCTGAGGACATATTTATTCGGTGCTGACAGTCTATCCTGAATGTGATGTCTGTGGCTGTCTTGCTGCTGTGTGTTCATAGGTGTCCCCAACAGAATCCTGAAACAGAAACAGGTCCATGACACACTTATCATTGTGTAAGTATATAGCCATTACAACATCATACAACATAAGGTACACAAAATTATGTGACTTACTCATTACAAATGTCAGCATACAGTATCTGTCAGTAACCACTACAAGTGGCATGGCTAAACAATGCATTACACATGTATATGTTATTTTATATAGTCACCCTGTGCATCAGGCACATAATTTAATTTCCCTGCATTGATGATGAGAATGACAGGGATGTGGCACAGGTGTCATCACTTGCACAGGGTGTTGTGGTGGGGTGCAGGAGGCCTAGGCTGACCCAAAAGATTGACAGCATGTATGTGAGTCAAGAAGAGAAGCAGGCAAGATGGAACATGGAATTCTGCTGTGTGTGTTGGTAGGTGACCTGCATTTGACAGTGGAGAGTGTGTGTCTGCATGTACAAAGTCTAGCTCAGTGCTACGCCTACATGTGTGTATGTTGGACAGCTTTGAACCATGCATGGTAGAGATGAAAATTCACTTTCTCTGGGTCTGAACATGGGAACTGGCTCTGGCAGGAGTTGCAGTGGCATCTCCATGTCCAAGATCAGAAGCGGTGCTCGTACCTGACTGGGACTGCTATTTGCTAGCACCGTGTCCTTCCCGGGAATGCCCAGGACTATGAACCCATGGCTTGCCACGTCTTGGTACATAGTACACTCCCCTTTGTAGTGCTGGATGTACTGCTACTATGGGTGTGTGATTGTGCATGGGGACATGGACTCCCAGAAAATGAGGTTGCTGACCTTCATCCACAAGGCCGATGCTCAACTTCAACCACATGTTCCAACACAGACACTGTGCATTCCAAGACAGACACCGTCTCGGCCCACCTTCTGTCTACTGCATCAGTGAACTGATCCAGGGTGTCACCAATGTGGTGGAGGCTGTTGCAGATGTCAGACTGTGCTGAATCCATAACCCTGACCATACATCTGGAGTTTCTTTCAGAGTGTGCCTGTGCCTCCAGGATGGCCCAAAACATACGCCAAGTAAACCATGATTTGACAACTTCAACAGGTGGTGGAAGGACAGCAGGCCTCCTATAAACACCCACCTGTGTGGAACCTCCTCTCTGACTATGGTCAGTGTCTACACCCACAGGAGCCATAGTTGCCACAGTTTCCTGTTCAATGTCACCACCCTCTGACTTTCCAATATCTGTGGCATCTGGGGACTGGATATGTGTAGGCATACTGACTGTGTGTGGTGACAATGATGGCAGACCAGTGATGTCAACCTCTGGGACATATTCAGCCCCTGAATCCCCAACTATGCCTCACTGTGGCCACCATCATCATCAGAGTCTGAAGATACACTGACATCCGGTTGTGTAGGGGATAGAGACCAAACCCCTGGTCACCTGTAATAAGAGAAAAGAAAATGCAGTACATTAATACCTACACTATTATAATCTGCAGTACTATGTTGCAATAAATGCACAGCTCTAGACACTCTTGGCACTATTACAGACCTGTTTAAACTCCAACCTTATATAGTAGGACAATAGGACATTACTATTCCCACAAACAGCTGTAGTTACTTGAAAATAAAAGCTCTTTACACTGCAATCTCATCAGCAAAAATGATGTTCACTTTTGACATTTGTGAAGATTCCACAAAGTTGACACATATAGCAATCTGCAATGTCCTGACAATACTCTCCCATCTATCTGTGTGGTGACACCTGCAAGGCATACATATGGCTGTAACATGGGTACAGTCATAAAATATCCTTGCAGTTGGCAATAATGCGGACTGTACAGCACTCCATTCAGTAGGCCTGGGATAACACTTTAGGGAGCGCATTGCTGTAAACCTACATCTATAACAAAACAGTGTTGTGCTTACTAGGAGCAGGACCATGGTCTTGTCCAATACTTAATGGACCTGTGAAAAGTAGAGGGAGAGGTGATATCAGTACCACTGCATGTTGCACCACAACAAGGTAATATGTCCATATATCTCACATTTATAGTATCTACTATGTTAATTATTATACTGGTTAACATCTGAGCAGGAGAGTCAAACTGCAGTTAAACCCTTCCCTCCACAAAGAACACAGACCTGACACACACATAATAGTATGTATAGCCTGAAACACTGCATGCCACAGTATTGCAATGGTGATCAAACTAAGCTTACCTGTACACTCCTCTGCCATGGAAACTGTGGCACCCATATGCTCGATGTATGGTGTGATGGATGCCTAGAAGCTATTGTACCTGCCTAGATTCACCAGGAACTCCTCAGTGGCTGAGAGTGGTTGTTCTGCTGTAGACCCTCCATTGGTGATGCCACAATCCCTGACTCCATCTGCTGCTCTTCTGCATGCAGTATTGATCATGTCCATTGTGCAATGTCAATCCTACTCTGATGACCTGTAGCATTCACGTCACAGACAAGGTCAGCCCACAATGCTGCCTGCTGTTCCATTTTGCCTTCCTCTGAACAGTAGAAGTTCATGGTGTTGCTGGAGGCTTTCAAGCATAATCTCATTCTTTGCATCTGTGAAAGGTGCACGATGTCTTGGGTGCATGTGTCCTGAAAAACAACAGAATGGGAACACATGTCAGTATCACATACATGAAATTACACTATATAGAGATACACTGCTTGATCATACATGTCATATTCCACAGTGTGCAAACATACTGCGTGGATACAAATACGATACTAGCAATAGTCAGCTATTCCCGTCAATGCCATGACATACTGCTGTATGATCATACACCCAACACTGGAGGCTATTGTAGTGTGTTCCCTAGGGGCAACCCCCCCCTGATAATATGTCAAAACTACAGTGCCAAACAAACAGCAGTGTGATATTATAACCACTATAAAGGGACAGTCCCAAGAGACCAGTATGCCACATTGACAAAAAGCATTCCACCCTTGATGTATTGCACATCCTCTGTAGGTATAACAAATGTGGATGTCAATGACATGTCATTATCACAGTTCTAAGAAAAGCTTAATGGTCTAACCCCATTCCCTGTAAGTATAGTCATGCAACTGCATCTTGTTGTAAGCAAAAAGGTTACATACATGATGGAGTGAAAAACTCCTCTGCTATTTGGTGATATTTCAGTTTTTGTAAATGCATGTTCTGTGTGCAGAAAGTCTCATACAGAATGGTTCTCCATAGCCAGCATGTTTGTCTTTTGACATGCTTCTGATTAGTAGGTGAGTGCCTCTTAACCAATCTGTGGTTATGAAATGTTAAGTGCAGGCAACACAGCTGATTTGCACTATCATCAGCCAATGACATGCAACCACCGTACATGATATAAGGCCTCCATGTAGATTGCAAGCCATTTTTGATGTTGTGCTGGCCATTACTGGGGTGAAGAGACTATGCCATCACAGAGGGTAGGTCTGTAGAAGCTATTGTTAAATAGAGATGTGTGAGGTACAGGCTGCAGCTGCTGCTGCAGGTAATAGGCCTATACAGAGAGTGTGAACACTTGGAGGACAAGAAGCTGTAGGACTACCTGTGGCAGCTGTGGCAACCTTGTAGTAGCGGGAGAGCCAGAATGAGGATAGCCAGTCCACTCCAATTAAGGCATGCCTTTAAGGTAAGTATGTTAGGCAAATGTATTATTAACAGAGTACTAGGCAACATATTTATTGTGTCCTTGAGCAACATAGGAGAGAAATATAACATTATGTCCACCATTTGGGCAACTGTCAGGCCACACATTACAATCTGTTACTCATTTGGAACATGTATGCTGGCAGTCCTTGTTATAAGCAAGGGCTACAGATGTGTATGTTAGTTGTGCTCCTCTGCACTGTGAGTTTGAAAAGATTGTGTACTGCACTCTGATAGTAGTAGTAGGCCTCATTTGCACTACCTGAGTTAAAATTTCTGTGAATGCATATTAATGCATGATGTGACACTTTATGCGCTTATAGTTTTGCTATAGGGATATGTAAAGTGTCCTCCCATCTGCAGGCCTATGACTTCCACAGTGACATGCAGACATTTCATTTGTAATGCATTGTGTGGATAAAGAGTGCATGACTCAGTGATTAATTGTTGGCTTCAGAATAATGTTATTTAAATGCTACACACCACTGGACTTGAACCCATGACTGTGTGTGGCAAACTGTACTGCTTGCAAGGCATTTAACAGACTGAACTATTGAGTCACTGTTACAACAGGTTTATTTGCAAGCTATAAGTACACACATACAGGCTGTGACATACTATTTTTATTGACATCATTATGTGCATGGCTTTATATAGATGTATTTTTACACCAAGGTCCCTATTGTACATGTATTTTGCCAGTAATGCTTTAGCAGATGTACTGGTAAATGTTGCTGAAAAAAGGGGGCATGTACCTTCTATTAGAGACCTCACTTACATCCATTCTTGTGTGTTTGGCTTTCTAGTAGTGTGCTCTTGCATCAGACTCCATGCTACAATCCCAATTTTTCCATTTATCTTTAAGCAAGTTTGTGCAATGCAGTCAGATGTGCAGCTCCGCTGAAATACACTTAATGACTGTAACCTACAGTTACTATGTTTTGCTTAAACCACCTGTTTTAATTAACAGCTGTATGGCATGGCAGGTTAATGCAGCACCCTACAAGTGTGATAATCAGGAGTTCGAAGTAAGGGAGAGGGGTTTATTTTGTACACCTTTTTTATTTAAAACACATATATCAATATAGCTCCATTTAGCTGAGCTTAGCGAAGCTGTGCGACTTGGCGTATTACACAGTTTCATGCTAAAAATATATAAGGGGAGATAGGAAAGTGATGATATGGGGTGCAACCAGCAGTAAAACATAGTGAAAGGCAGATAGGTATGTGCAGGAAGGGAGTAGGAAAAAAAACATAGCTATCATTTTCTTGTACAGCAACAACGGAGCACCTTGACAGAATTTGTAGATGACTTTGGACTCTAACCTCCAGAGAGAGGGGTGAGGACAACATAATTGTATTGTTAAACCAATTGGACCAAATTATGTGTGTCCAGTGAGCATGTGTGTGAAATGGAGAGCTAGGTATGGGACAACATTTTTTGGGACAGACAGGTGCCCATTTTTTTTAAGGCGAGAGTGGAATGTTGGGGAGAGACTTAAGGTACTTGTGGGGGAGGTACATTGGGTAGGTGAGGAAGCTTTTGCTGACAGGCAAGATAGACAAGACAGCAAACAGGAGTGGTGTGTGCCACAAGAGAGGGGTAAACACCTTGGATGGGGAGGGTGTTTTAGAATCTCAGTCCAATGTGCCTCCACAAGGTAGCAGTGTGACTAACACCCCCACCCATGGAACTGTCAACACTGCTCCGTCTCTACTGCCTTGAGGGTGGCAGTGGTGGAGACTGGGCTCCTGAGTGAGCCTGCCCCACCAGTGTGGCCAGCATGCTTTGCATCAGACTCAGGCGTCATGCAAACCTGATGATCCTGTGCACCAAACTTGGCAGTTCTTCACGGGTGACAACTCCCCCTCCACCACAGCTCCCAGAAGGGAGCCCATCCCCCTCCTGTGGGGTGGTACTACTCAATGCCACAGGTAGTTCAGGGACAACAGAGGGGGCATCACCAGGCTAGGCTCCTGATGTGCTGGGAACCTGTGCCACGGCCAGAGGAGGCAAGGTAAGTGGATCAAGAGGAACCAGATGACCTTGATGTGCTGTAGTAAAGTAGTTATCACAATAAGTTAAAGTTAGTATTGACCAAATCAATGTTAGTATTAACAGAATGTAACATAATATGTATTAATCTAAATACATATTAAGGTATATTATGTGTAACACAACATTAAGTAACATAACAGTAAATATGTTAAAAGCAAACCAGTATGAATTAAACCATAAGGCTAGTAAAACAGTTATTGTAACAAAATATGTTAATATTACATTATAATAATAAATGATAATAAATTAAAGAAGATAAGGGATACCACTAGTTAATTCACAGGTAATATTACTACACAGAGTACTACTACAAACGTCTACAGGCGTGCACTGTCATTTGTGAGTACAGTGACTACAATTCTTCCATAGCTGATGTAACCCATACATACCTCTTAAGCTGTAAGCATAGGACAGTGTGGGCCAAGCAGTAACAAATGCAGGTACACAACTACACAGAACAGTTTCACATAATGCAGACTTGCATAACTACCAAGGTGTTATGTAAATGGATTTGAAAATATATAGCATTCCATGTAATCATTTATGTGGTAATCATGGAACAGACAGATTAGGCAGTTGTAATTACATTATGAAAAATCATGACAGTTGAGAGGCATGTTTGTGTACATTAAGTAAATTAGACAGCCATCATACCTTAGTTGGCAGGCATAGGAGTAAAATCCAATAGCTGTGACTGGAGGCAACATCTGCAAATAATGTAACAAGTAACTGCAGCAGCTTAGAACAGACATGCAATGACTACAGCCCTATTGTAAACATTAAGTCAGATTTATTTAGGAACCCACAAAGCTGCTTAACACTTTATTGGTATTGCTGATAATTCTCTGTGAACTCTACACACACTGTCTCCTTATAAAGCAGGCTACCTCAGCCAAATACCTTTTGTTCCTGGAGTGGAAGAAAATGTGAACATTATGTGACTGAAATTGGCCTGAAGACAACATTGAACCATACTATTACTTGAGAAAAACATTTTACAGGACATTCCTTTTGCATTGTAGAGCTATTACAGTTTTACATTTGTCTGCAGTACCAGTAGAACACACATGCAATGAATACAGCCATGCTGCAGATATTAAGACAGATTTATTTAGGAAACCAAAATGCTGCTTAACACTTTATTGGTATTGCTGATAATTCTCTTGTTTATTGCAATACAGTTGTTATTGTTCATTTATTGCACTACAGTTCTAATTGCCAATTTATTGCACCACATTTATAATTCTCGATTTATTGCACTACAGTTTTTTATTGTTTATTCTTTATTTCAGTACATTTTTTATTTATTACTTATTGCACTACAGGTAGCATAATATATCCATACTTACCACACTCATGGCGCAACCTGGCCAGATGCCAGCATGGGACTGAATATTGCAAGTCCTTTCAGCTGCAGCAGTTGGGAGAGAAGCACACCATTATGCATTCCAGTTTTGCACACATTCAGCTTGCAATTTGGTAAAACAGTGGAAAAAATACTTACATATTTGTGGGGCATGCCCAGCCCCAGCCCTAGCCCTAGCCTCTTGGACCCAGGTGTCCAGTATTCCCCTCTTTCTCCACTTCAGATCATCATAGTGATGATAACACTGCTCACCAAAATGGGCGATACCAGAAGCACTGGTAAGATCCCTGGCCAACTGATCCCAGGCATCAGTCTTACACTCTGAGCCCTGGTAACTGCTCTGTAGCAGTCTAGGTTCATAATTGCACATGACAAGCCCAACAAAAATCCTGGACTCCTGCACACCCCATCTCTGCCCCCAAAAGCATGCACACCCTCCAACACTGCTTGTCATATCAGCAGATAAGCAGACTCCAACAACTGGTGCAGAATTCCCACCTATTGGCCTAAATATAGGCTGTTTTCCTGCTCTTACACATCATTTATGGACATTAAAAAAAGCATTGAGGTGCTTAGCATCACACAAACCAGCTAAGCAAAGCAAAGCAGCACATAAACTTGCAGAACCATGGTTTTAGCAAAGCTTAGCAATGCGCAAACAGTATTAGCCACTAACCATGTTTAAACAATGCTTAGCACCATTCAGCTCTCTCAAATGTAAAAATACTGATATTAATTTAAATAACATTTTACATTGCATTCAACAAATTATATGTGTACTAGGGACTCGAACCCAGGACCTACGAAACTTTAGACTGTTACTCTACCCATTTAGCTACTTGGATAGTACATAAAGTAGTACACCTTAACATACACTACTAAGCAATCGTGTCACACTGCTCAAATGGACTTAAACAAGGATAAACAACAGCAGAAATAAATAATTAATTACATCCGGTTTCTATTTTTAGATGTCTGGCAGGTGTCTTCTGTCTATGTGTAAGCATGGCTTGGCATTGCTGAGTTCCATGCTGTGCAAACAGACATTAAAAAAAAAAACAGTTATCATAATTAATGACATCCAGTTTCTATTTTTAGATGTCTGGCAGGTGTCAGCTATCTATCTATAAGCACGGCTTGGCATTCCTGCGCACCTCACCATGCCGCTCCTCTCAAATGGCCATTAAAAAAAACATAGCACTTTATACATTTAATATACAAACTATTAATACACAGCACATTTCACCAGTAGCATGGAACATTACAAAGAGCCTCACCATGTACATAACATCTAACCAGCCTCTACATTTCTGCCTACATGGATTCAATAACTCTGTTATTATGCTCTCTCTTAGCAGTGCGCCATTATTAATATGCATTGTGCAATGCTGAGGGGGAACCATGGCAGTGTACATGGGTACATTCCATGTAGGCTCTATACGGAGCTTAATCAGGCATTTATTAAATCCTGGGCAAAGCCTTTTCTCAGCTCAGAGAAGCATATAAAATGGAAACAAAAAAGAAATGACTGCGGGTAAAACCAAGGTGCAAAAAAATAAGTAAAAATATAAACACAATGCACCAAGGTAACACACAATAACGTTTAATGAAAACAAAAAGTAAAAGACAGAGATGAGCGCTTTCGCAACAATATTTGCTTCATCAGACAAAGATCAAGTGAATAGTACTGTTTAAATAGGTACAAAAACAATTATCTCATCAATTAATGATGTCATACACCAAAAGTTATTTAAAGAGACAGTTACAACATGAGCATGGTAATGGTATGAATAAGATATAAAATGCTGAATACATACTGCATAAAATACATTTGCATATGCATAAAATGTAATATAATAAAGGTAACAATAAAAATAAAAATGAACAATAAAAATTGTCAATGTTTAAGGCGTCTAGCTTTCAAGAATGGAATCAAAGAGGTGGTACCATTGAGGCCTGGGTATCTTTCTGCATTAAGTTTCAGTATCCATTTCTGTTCATGGCTCTCTGTAACATTTTCGATATCTCTAATTCTCAGATTTCTATATATGTGTTGCAAGACAAAGAATTTGAAGGAATTAGAAGAGTCTGTGCACATAACATGATTAGCAAGTGCATTTGTTTGCTTATTATTCCTAATGTCACGGATATGTTCTAAAATTCTGTCTTTAAAAAGCCTATTAGTTTTGCCAACGTAGAAGGCAGGACATCGCTGGCAAAAACAAAAGTAAATGACGTCAGTAGTCTTGCATATAGAGTGGCTCTATTTCTTCATAAGGATGCAAAATACAAACTAAATGACCATCACTGCTCCCTCTTGAAATCTCTTCTACTTTTGGAACATTATATACAACCTCAGGGACTCTGACGCCAATCTACTAACCAGAGATGTAGCTTTATTATATAGTGCCCAGTGCTGTTTCTCAATCTGGTGCCTCCTCAACTCTAAGTTGAGAAGAAGAAGGTCCCATTCCATGAATAAATGCTCCTCAAGTCAATTCTTCTAGATGTATGGACTCTAAGTTGAGCAAAAAAAAGTCCATTCTCCAGTCTGGCACTATGCACCTCAAAAACAAGATGGATTCATTCTACAACTGTGAGTGGCTGCAATAACTTATAATACACACAAAGTAATGAAGTGCTTCAGTCTTGACCAGACCACAAAAGCAAAAGCAGAAAGCAATACTGGCATTCATGTCTGTACTGGAATTTGGAAATGTTGGTATATAAATAAATGCCAGTGCTCCACTACCAACTATCCTCTATCAGTTGCACTTCCTAATAACTTGTGGCAGGGGTGGCCACCCCTTCAACCTAACCTAGCTATGTCACAGCTACAAACCTGCCCATCTTATATACATGCTATCGCAAATAAATCTTCTTCTAAACTAGCAACATTAAACTAGAATAAAATATCTCCATTTGAAGGGCTCTCAAACTCTGTCCCATTTTATGAGCTCAGTCCCCTCATGGTGGGGCATGAAACAGTAACAGAAGTTGCAAAGACATAACTGTATGAATCTTAATTTTTAATTAGATTAATATTATACCTGTTAGCATATTTCTTAATACTAAGAAAAGTCAGCTTACCTTTAACATTCTTGCATTTACTGAGCTATTAATCTGTTTGCATTTTAAGCTGTGGAATATATGAAACTAGCTTATCTCTTACAATGCTTCTGCAGGTCCTGTGTTACCTTTTAATCCCAAGCATTTTACCAGCATCAGTGTGCCTAAAAAGAGGAACTTAATTGTCCTCAGGATTTAATAAAATCTGTGTAGGCATAGTGTAGAGCCTACAAGGAATGTATCCATGTACAAGGCCACAGTTCCCCCGGCAGTGCCCCATGCATATTAATGATGGCAAACTGCCAAGGGCGAGCTGAAGAACATGGATATTGCATCAGTGTAGGGAGAGGTGCAGCAGCTAACCATGGCTGCACATGAGTATGAGGCTCCCCTCCCTATAATGGTTCCTGCCACTGTAGTAATGTTGTGAAGTGTGTCAAATGTGTAATATGTAATTACAATGATGTATGTGTCCCCCGTTTTTTTTTAATATTTTTTAACTGCATATTTGCATGGCATGGCATGGAGCACAACAATGCCAAGCTGTGCTTACATGTAGACAGCTGACACCTGGTAGATATCAAAAAATAGAAACCAGATGTAATTAATTATCATAATTGCATTTTTTTGACATTTACATTTGCACGGCACGGAGCGCAGCAGAGCTGAGCAGAACTCCTACATACATGGCAGACACCTGCCAGACATCTAAAAATAGAAACCGGATGTAAACAATTATTAATTTAAAATTTTGTTTCTGCATGTTTACACTTGTTTGCTCAGTATGTCATGGTGCCCAGCAAAGCTTACATGTAGCTCAGTAGTATATATGGAGGTATAGCAGTTTTCATAATATGCAAGCAGTTACATGGGTAGAGGTACAGCTATATGTCTAGTAGGTCCTGGGTTTGAATCCATACCAGGCAGAACATGTCTGTAATTTGCTTAACTATCTTTTTAGAAGTTAATAATAAAATTGTAAAATATGGTGTGACACCCGTGCCTTGGCCCAGCAATCAAGAAGCCTCAATCCTCACCACTAACACCAGTGAGGGGCATCTCATACAGGGGGGAAGGATAACAAATACACACAGTACAGTGCAATTTCCCTTAAGAGCACACAGAGATCACAGTCAGTGCGGGGCTGGTTGCTCCCTTGCTTTCCAGGTCGCCAATAAGACTCCCCACTGGCACAGCTATAGGACCTAGATCTCAGCCTAGTGGGCAAGCTAAAACATCCAGCACCCTCTCTGTCCAACCAGTGCTTTGTATCCCTGCCCAAGTAGCTGACACACATACACACACACACACACACACACACACACACACACACACACACACACACACACACACACACACTTTGAGAAGAGTTTATACAACCATGCAGACACTCCTGGAGAAGGCTGGCACAGGTTCTCCAGCTGTACCCCTTTTCCCAGACTATACGGTAGTACCAGCTGCCACCACTCACTAATATTTATCAGCTACTCAAAGGCCCTTAAACGGGTATCCAATTATTACTGTGCAATATTATTATCCAAATGGTAGTATAGCCTGCTAAAGCTATGGAAGTGGCTTTGTACAATTTTACCAAAGGCATGCAAGTACTTTAAGGAGCGTAATTATCTCTACAAAAACAGCCACAGTTGAAAAGGTTTAAAAATATTTAATAACAAATAGTCAAAACACAAGACAATACTTTTTACTACACAGTGCTAATCAAGAGTTCAGAAATCACAGGCAAATACTTAAAATAATTCAGTAGTACAGTTCTGACATCACAGAAAAACACTTAGTCTAATCTTTCTAGTTTCTAGCTATTTCTAAGAGAAAACACAGGTCTAAGATAAACTTACATATAGAGCAAGACAGTGCTGATGAGTTGGATGGTCGAGACAAAAATGCTTAATGCTCTCTGATTCTCTCTGTTTTTAAAATCACTTCCCTGGGTTACATTACATCATTCTTCACACTTCCCTGGGTTCCCAGGCTAACAGAAACTACATTTATATTCTTCACCTCTGGGCAGAAACCAGAGCAATAAAGGACATTTATGCATGCAAATTCTGGCCATTAACTCTGTCCTTAAAACAATAGGCAGGATGCCCCACTCTAGACTCACTGGCACTGAGTCCTAACATCAAAGGGTCACAGCATGCTTTTCTTGGTCAGTAGAGTGCACTGTTGTTACACTTTTTTTACAGTTCCACATGCAACACTATTTTTACCATTTAAGACAAGCGTGTGGTTTACATTAATATTTACAGATGACAGAATTATCTCCAAAATTGTATCTGGCTAGGCTGGCAGCCTTCATCTATCTTCACCCAATCTTCACATATTTCCCCCTCCCTTGGAGAACTCAAGCTAGTTTTTCAAGTGACCCTTTCAAAATGCTGCTTGAGGGAGATAGGTCTATCTGAGTATACCTTACCCCATTCCCTGTTTTGAGAGCCATCTGCATTGGCATTGCTAATCCCACTGCGTTGCTGCATGGACTTATGATATGCTTGCAACCCCAGGCTACATCTTATCAACTTGGCATTTTGCTGGCTGGCTCTGTTTAACCAGGTTAGAGTGTTGTGAGCTGTCATAACAGTGAATTTCCTTCCATACAGATAAGGCTGACATTTCTGCATTATGGCTAGACATTCCTTTTCTACAGCTGCATAGCATTGATCCCTGTGTTGGAGCCTATGATTGAGATAAACCACTGGGTGCTCTTCCTCCTCTGAAGAAATCTGGTTAAGTACAGCCCCCACCCCATGGTTCAAAGCATCCACCTGCACAACACATTCTTTGCTGTAATCTGGACTGGCTAACACAGGGGGTCCTCCCAAAGCTTCTTTAAGCTTCTGGAATGCCTGCTCACATTCTGGTTTCCACACTACCTTATCTGGCCTGTAATTCCTTGTCAGGTCTGTTAGGGGAGCAGCTATGCTACTATAACTGGGGAAGGACTTTCTGTAGTACCCTGCTGTCAATAAAAATGCCCTCACCTGCTTTTTAGTAACAGGTGCAGGCCATGCCTGAATAACTTCCACTTTGGCAGGTTATGGCCTTATCTTACCACTCCCCACTCTATGTCCTAGGTAGTAGACCTCTGCCATACCCTCCTGACATTTGCTTGGCTTAATGGTCAACCCTGCCCTCTGTAGTCTGCCCAGCACCTCCCTGACATGTTGAAGGTGCTCTTGCCAGGAATGGCTGTAGATGGCAATATCATCCAAGTAAGCAAGGACAAACCCTCCTGCTTCTGCTAGGATATGATCTACCAACCTCTGGAAAGTTGGTGGGGCATTCTTCATCCAAAGGGCATCTTTCTGAACTCATACAAGCCAAAAGTAGTCACAAAGGCTGACTTCTTTCTAGCACTGGGAGTCAAGGGCACCTGCCTGTAACCCTTGCTAAGATCAATGGCTGTAAGATACATCCAGCTGCTCTAGGGCCTCATCTATCCTAGGCATGGGGTAAGCATCTGACTCTGTGTGACTATTTAATTTCCTGTAGTCCACACAGAACCTGGTGCTGCCATCCTTCTTTGGCACCAGCACCACTGGGGACGCCCAGGGACTGTTGGACTCTTGAATCACCCCTATTTTCAACATCTCCTGTACCTCCTCCCTCAGAGTCTGTTTGACTCTCTCAGGCACTCTATAAGGGGCCTACCTAATAGGCCTTTGGGGTCCTTATCCACCTGGTGCTACCCCAGGTGGGTGCACCTTGGTTTCCCAGTGAACATGTCCCCAAATTCCTGCAACACTGCTCATTTTTCTTGAACCTGGAAAGGAGATAGCTGCTGGGACATTGCTACCCCTTTCACTGAGGTGTCAGCTCGAGACTCACTGAGGAGATCAGTCACCAGGTCTCCCTCAGACTCCTCCTGCAATCCACTGCAAATGCTCTGCACATGGGCCTCCCTATCATGGTAAGGTTTCATGGTACAATTTCTGCCCCTGCCTTCTGCCTAGCAGTTCCACCATGTAGTTAACATCACTTACCTTTCTTACCACATTGTAGTGTCCCTCACAAGCTGCTTGCAGCTTGTTGTGTCTGACAGGAATGAGAACCATTACCTGTTGTTCATCAACATACTCTCTAGCCCGAGCATTCCTGTCATACCACACCTTTTTCTGTTGTTGGGCTTCTGCCAGGTTCTCCTGTGCCAAGCCCATGAGTTCCCTGAGCCTTGTCCTGAGGTATAAGATGTATGCCACAACAGACACCTTGTGAGACTCGCACTCACTTTTCCACTCATCTCAAATTAAATCTAGAGGCCCACTCATCCTACGCCCATTCAGCAACTCAAAGAGTGAAAAACCTGTGGATTCCTGGGGGAACCTCTCTGTAAGCACACAGATGGGGCAAATATTTGTCCCACTCCCTCTTAAACTGATCTGCAAATGCCCATAGCATGGATTTGATTATAGAGTTTAACCTCTCAACAAGACCATTAGTCTGGGGATGGTAGGGGGTGGTCTTCATGTGCTTCACCCCACAGGACTTCCACAGACAAGCCAGCAGGTCTGACATGAAATTGGCACCTCTATCAGTCAGGATTTCTTTTGGGAAACCTACCCTGCTGAAAATCTCTAACAAAGCATTTGTCACCTTCTCTGCCTCAATAGAGGACAACACCACTGCCTCAGGGTATCGTGTAGCATAATCCACTACCACTAGGATATACTTTTTCCCTGTGGAACTTGGGGTACTCAGAGGACCCACAATATCCATAGCTACCCTCTGAAATGGCTCCTCAATCACAGGCAAAGGCATCAAAGGAGCTCTCATCTTGTCTCCTGCTTTGTCTACCCTTTGGCACTGCCCACAGGTCCTGCAGTACCCTGTCCCATCTCTGGAAATTCCAGGCCATTAGAAGTTCTGCATAATACACCTCTTTGTATGTTTTATGCCCATATGACCTGCAAAGAGAATATCATGGGCTATGGCTAGAAGTGCCAGAGTGTAGGCTCTAGGCACTACCAACTGCTGTACTCTCTCACCTTCTAGCCCTCCCTCAGGGGTCTACTCTCTGTATAGAAACCCTTTGTCCTAGTATACAGATTCCCCCTTTCCTTGAGAAACAGGTGCCTCCCTAGCTACCTGACTCAGGCCTTGCATTGTGGGGTCTGAGAGCTGAGCCTGTCTCAACTCTCTCATTGTAACCCTTGCCAGCTCCCCTTCCACAGGAAGTCTGGCATCCTCTGACAGTGGTGCCTCAATGTTAGCCTGGGTACTACTACTCACCTCTACCTTTGCAGTCACTCTGTCCCAGGGAACATCAGTACCCACAAGCAGCTGTGGCTCACCTTCAGTCTCACTGCTACTGGGTAGTTCCCTCCCTGAAGTAACCACCTCATCAGTCCTGGCTGCAAGCATGCAGTCTGTCTGGGTTTCCCCAGGCTACCAGACCTACATGCTTGTCTCCTAGCCTGACTGCGTGCAACTGCACAAACACATTGTACTGCCTCATCCAAATCCTTCCCTATCAGGACATCTGCAGGATGGTAGTTTGATACCCTTGTTGTCTTAAGACAACCTACTATTGGCATTTTGTCTTTCCCACATACTGGCTCCCTCAGCTTTTGTTCCCCACCTTGCCTCCATGGACACCTGTATGCCACATAGCCCAACTGGTTGCATTCAAAACATTTAACTCTAGCTCCTGGATGTGTACCTAGACTAGTGGCTTCCTCTGCTACTGGCAGATTCCATTGGGGCAGTCTGGGCTGCCCACCATGGGTTCCTTTTGACCGATGAGCAGTACTGGAGGTCCCTTTCCTGTGCAGGGCTGCCCTGCTTGCCAGGTATAGTTTCCCTTCTTCCCCAACTCATCTGAAGTAGGACATTGTCTATCAGCTAACCAGATCCTCATGTCCTCAGGCAATGTGCTAAGGGCTTGTTCCCTCACCAAAAGGTCTGCCAGCCCTTCAAAAGTGGTGACCTGACATCCACTCACCCACCTATGGAAATAAGTACTCAGTTCAGCAACATATTCACACACACTTTCATCGTCCTTGCGTTTATGCTCACAAAACTTTTCCCTATACATTTCAGGTGTTAGGTTAAACAATTCTAATAAGTGATTTTTAACAGCAGTATAATCAAAACATGCAACAGCAGACATTTTTGACAAAACAGTTACAGCTTTACCATGGAGTAACGGGTCAGGAACTATACCCAGAGTCTTTTGTCAACAACATACTGTTTGCATACCCTCTCAAACATATCAATGAAACTATCAAAAGTATCCCCCCTCTTTAAAGTGTAGAAGAAATGTACTGATGTTTTGTGCTTCTGGGGGTCCAGTTACTCCCTTCCCCATTAACTCCATGACTCTGGCAAAGATTCAGCATTTCCCTCTCATGCTTCCTCTGCCGCTCCTTTTCCTCAGCTTCCAGGTGTAGCAGTTTCTCATTCACCACAGCCTGTGGACTCCTCAGTCTCTCAGCTGCTTCTATCTCTAAATGCCTGGCTTCCAACTCATCTCTTTAGCTCCAGATGGATTTTTAAGTCCTCTGCATGAAGGTTGAGCTGTCCATTCTCCGAGGGTATTATATCTCCACTGCCAGTCTGATTGTTCTCCTGGTTGCTGTTTTCTGATGCAGCTATAACCAAGGCTGCAATTAGATCTGCCTTAGTCAGGCTTCCATGCACCAGTCCCCTAGCCTGGCACATCTTCGCCAGCTGGCTCCTTGTCAGCTTTCCATACTCCTCTGCTGACATGCTGCCTGCTCACCCTGACTAACTAAACTAACAAAATAAATAAAACAATTATGATATGAACTCTGAGTATTCACTGCATGGCTGATTTAGAGCACAAAACACCTTTAGAGCTCACTGTACACAACCACAGGAATTCACTCTACCCACACCACTACAACCCAATTAGTATTTGCTAACCAATTAATATGTAGTGTGGATATCCCACCACTGCCAAACAATTAATATGTGACACCCGTGCCCTGGCCCAGCAATCAAGGAGCCTCAATCCTCACCACTAACACCAGTGAGGGGCATCTCATACAGGAGGAAAGGATAACAAATACACACAGTACAGTGCAATTTCTCTTAAGAGCACACAGAGATCACAGTCAGTCTGGGGCTGGACGCTCCCTTGCTCTCGAGGTCCCCAATAAGACTCCCACTGGCACAGCTATAGGGTCCAGATCTCAGCCTAGTGGGCAAGCTAAAACCTCCAGCATCCTTTCTGTCCAACCAGTGCTTCATGCCCCTGCCCAAGTAGCTGACACACACACACACACACACACACACAAACACACACACACACACACACACACACACACACACACACACACACACACACACACACACACACACACACACACACACACACACACACACACACACACACACACACTCCTGGGGAATGCTGGCACAGGTTCCCCAGCTGTGCCCCTTTTCCCAGACTATATGGTAATACCAGTTGCCACTATCCACTAATATTTATCAGCTACTCAAAGGCCCTTAAATGGGTGTTCAATTATTGCTGTGAAATATTATTATCCAATTGGTAGTATAGCCCAGGGCTAAAGCTATTGAAGTGGCTTTGTACAATTTTACTAAAGGCATGAAAGTACTCTAAACAGCTTAAATTATCTCTACAAAAACAGCCACAGTTGAAAGGGTTTAACAATATTTAATAACAAATAGTCAAAACACAAGACAATACTTTTTACTACACAGCGCTAGTCAAGGGTTCAGAGATCACAGAGAACTACTTAAAATAATTCAGTAGTACAGTTCTGACATCACAGAAAAACAAGTCTAATCTTTCTAGTTTCTAGCTACTTCTAAGAGAATACACAAGTCTAAGATAAACTTACATATAGAGCAAGACAGTGCTGATGAGTTGGATGGTCAAGACAAAAATGCTTAATGCTCTCTGATTGTCTCTGTTTTTAAAATCACATTCCTGGTTCACATTACATCATTCTTCACACTTCACTGGGTTACATTACATCATTATTCATACTTCCCTGGGTTCCCAGGATATCAGAAACTACATTTACATTTTTCACCTCTGGGCAGAAACCAGACAATAAAGGACATTTATGCATGCAAATTCTGGCCATTAACTTTGGCCTTAAAACAATAAGCAGGTTGCTCCACTCTAGAGTCACTGACTCCGAGTCCTAACATCAAAGGATCACAACATGCTTTACTTGGTCAGTAGAGTGCACCGTTGTTACATTTTTTTCCAGTTCCACATGTAACACTATTTTTACCATTTAAGACAACAAGCCTGTGGTTTACATTAATATTTACAGATGATAGAATTATCTCCAAAATTCAATCTGGCTAAGCTGGCAGCCTTCATCTGTCTTCATCCAATATTCACATATGACACTTCTGTCCTTTGGTGTGCTCTGCTTAGCTCTGCTCAATCATGCTAAGCACCACATAAACATGTTAATGGCTGCTAATGTTTGCTCAGTGCTACGCTTTGCTTAAAGCACATTTATGCGAATTCTCACACGGCACCTCTCTGCTTAGCCGCTTTGCATGCTGCTAAGTGAATCATCACTTTTTGAATGTTGCTCAATGACGTGTAAGTGTGGGAAAGCAGTCTATATTAAGGGCAATGGGGGAATTCTGCAGAATCCATTGGAGTTCAGTCAACTATCAGTTTTGCTGCTGGTATTGCAGAAGGTGTGCACTTTCAGGTTCAGTGGTGGGGCATTCAGGAGTCCAGGGTCATGGTTGGGCTCCTTGTAAAAAACTATAAAGATAGGCTGCTGCAGGGCATTTTCTAGGGCTCTGAGTGTAAGCCAGAGACCTGGGACTGGTTGGCTGGAGAACTCAACAGTGTTACTGGTATCCCTTGCACAGGTGAGTAGTGTTGTCACCACAATGATGACCTGAAAAGGCAAAAGAGGGGAACCTTGGACACCTGGGTCCAAGAAGCAGGGGCAGGGAATGTCCCACAAATGAGCAAGTAATTATTCTTCTGTTTTACCAATATGTAATCTGAATGTCTGCAAAACTGGTATGCATAATGGTGTGCTTCTCTCCCAACAGCTGTAGCTGAGAGGGCTTGTAATGTTGAGTCCCATGCCAGCTGCCTGGCCAGGTTGCACCATGACGGTGGTGAGTATGGATGTATTATGCCAACTACAGTGCAATAAGCAAGAAAGAGTAAAGTATTAACTGCAATAAAGTACATACAATAAGGTCTGCAGTGCAATAAATGTGGAATTAGAGCTGTAGTATAATAAATGTGGAATTAGAGTTGTAGTGCAATAAATGAATAACAACTGTAGTTCAATAAAAACAAGAAACAATATCAATAACAGCAAGGAAAATGCTGCACATCAGAATTGTCTTGTTATAACCATTGCAGTAGAGCTGTATGCACTGAGTCTGTAAAGTAAGGTTGCTGCAGTCATGAAACCGGTCACAAGTGGCGTCCCACAAGGGGCATCCCACAAGGTTCTGTCCTGGGACCTCTCTTGTTCGGTATTTACTTTTCTGAGGTACAGGCCAACGTGGGAGGACTATGGCTCACCAAGTTCGCAGATGACTGCAAACTGGGCACCATAATAGACTCTCCAGCTGACACAAACATCCTACAAAAAGGTCTCGCAGAGATGGATAACTGGTGCCAGAGCCATGGTCTAAAGCTAAATGCCAAAAAGTGTATAATCATACCCTTTGGCAAAAACAATGTGCCCACAAATTACCACATAGGTGGTAACCCATTAAGTACAGAGAAAGTAATTAGGGATCTGGGGACCCAAGTTGATAGCAATCTCTCCTTTGACAACCACATTGCCAAAGTGGTTAGAAAGACCTTCTACATAGCCCACCTTATCATGAAAGGATTCACATCTAGATCAAGAGAGGTAATCGTGCCCCTTTATTCATCCCTCATCAGACCCATCACAGAATACAATGCCCCCTTTGGGATGTACCTTACCCGACACCTGCAGCAATTAGAAAGACCCCAAATGTACCTCACCAGGAGGATCAAGGGACTCAAACAGATGCCATATGCTGCTCGGTTAAAAAAACTCCAGCTCTACTCAGTTGCATACTTCGAGGTGATCTATGCCTGACATATAAATCTATGTCCAACAAAGAATTAATGGACATGCTCCACCGCAGTAAATCTAAATCCCTTAGAGCCACGCGGTCGAGGGACTTGAACCTCAGCACAGAAATAAATAGAACATGCTGGAGGGACAGATTCATAACCCAGAGGCTCCCTTCGCTCTGGAATAGAATTCCAATTCATGTTAGGCAGAGCACCTCACTGACTCTCTTCAAGAAGAATCTTGATGAGTGGATGGGGGATCGTAGGTTTGTCCCGGGGATTACTTCCGTGTCACTATTAGACAGAGGCACAGTAAACTAAACTTTAAAAAGGACACATTATACTCAAATCAAGGGGTGGCGTAAGCCAAACACAATCTGGCTAGGCTTATAAATGCCCCAGGGCAGATAGCCTAGTATGAACCTATGAACCTATAACACTGTAATAGCTGTAGAATGCAAATCTAATAGCTGAAAACTGTATTGCTTAACTCATAGTACTGTTCAAGGCTGTCTTTAGGCCAGTACTGCTCATATAATGCTATGTCTTCCATAGGCTTCAGATAATAAAGGTATATGGGTGAGGTAGCCCACTCCACAGCCAGATATTGTGTGTGGATTTCACATATATTTCAAATCAATAACAATAAAATGTGTTCAGCAGTACTGCTGAAAGTGAAATAAAGCTGTAGTAATATATGCAGTATGGTTTTATACCATGCACGTGTGTTCTATTGTCACTGCAGTCTAGTATAACACTGTAGCAGTAGTAGAATGCTAGATGAATGTCCTGTAACTTGTATTGCACAATTCATAGTATGTTTCCAGGTGATCTCCAGGCAAGTATGAGTCACCTAGTAGTCAGCAGTGACTCAGTAGCTCAGTCTGTTAAATTCCATGTGCACAGTGCATTTTGCCAGACACAGCACTGGGTTTGAATCCAGTGCTATGTTGCACTACATTTTCAGTATCAGTCACATAATGCTCACAATTTCTCTCTCCCCATGAACACAAAAATGTTATGGGTGAGTTAGCCCATATTATGTGTAGCTATTGTGTTTAGATCTCACAGAATGTTACATTCAATAGCAAGAATATGTTTATAAACCTGTTGAGTCAGAAATAAAACTGCGTAATCCCAGTATGGCTGTATCTCTTGCATATCTGCACTATACTGCTGCAGTCAATTATTAAATTATTTGCAGATGTCCCCTGCAGTCATAGCTAGTGGGTTCTACTCCCAGGCCTGCCAACTAAGCCATGACTGCTCTCTAGTTTAATTAACGTACACAAACATGCCTCTCAAGTGTCACGATTTCTCGTAATGTAATTAAAACTGACTACTCCATCTGTCACACGAGTACCAGAGAAATTACTACTTGGAATGCAATGTATTACCAAATTCATTTACAGAACAACCTGGTAGTTATATAAGTCCACATTATGTGAAACCATTCTGAGTAGTTCTGTACCTGCATTTGTTAGTGCTAGGCCCTTATTGTTCCACACTGTCAGCTTGAGAAGTATTTTATTGCTATAACAGCTGTAGGAGAATCATAGTCATTGTAATCACAACTGTCAGTACACACCTGTAGAAGTATATGACCAATATTGTCAGGGATATCATCTGCAGTGTCACTAATGGAATGTTTTTCTCTCTCCCCAACCCTTATCCTAATTTATTCATTTTTGTAATGTATTATGATTTAATATTAACATAATTTGTTTAACTATACTTTGGAAAATGCGTGTGATTATTGTTATGTTTTATTATGATTCAATATTAACATATTTTGTTAAACTGTTTTGTTGGCCTTATGGTTTACTTCACATTGCATGCTGTTAGCATACAGACTGTTAAATTACATAATGTTGTCTTGCACATAATATGCATTAATATGTATTTGGATTAATAAATATGATGTTCCATTCTGTTAATACTAACAATGGTTTGGCTGTTATTAACCATACTTATTGCTTTACCTCATTTACCACAGCATATCAAGATAGGCCAGTTCTGGCTGATCTCCCTACCTTACCTCAACCAGCCATGGCGCTGGGTCCCAGCATGTCTGGGACCCAAACCAGTGGTGCTCCCTCTGCTACCCCTGCACTACCTGCTGTGTCAGGTAGGACCTCCCCTGTGGTGGGGCCCAGTCCCCCTCTGGGAGTGGTGGCAGAGGGGGAGTAGTCACTCAGGATGAGCTACCAGTCCTGATGCGCAGGATAGTCCTTCATGGCTATGACTGTTGCCTGCACCAGACTGAGCACACGCTGGCTGACATGGTGTGGAGCCTCACCCTGGTGCCAAACCTCCAGCACAGCCACCCTTGGGGCAGTGAAGAAGCAGTGCCAACAATCCTAGGGTGGGTATGTGAGTCCTCCTGCTGCTATTTGGAGGCACATGGGACTTGGACACCCACCCTATCCAAGGTGTTCACCTCACTCGTGTGCCACACACCACCACTGTCTGTTGTCTTGTTTGTTTTCAAATGCATCCTCACCTACCCAACTTACCTCACCCACATGTACCTATGTCCCTTTCTCAACGTTCCACTCTCATCTTGAAAAAAAATGGGCACCTGTCCCAAAAAAATGCATCCCATACATAGCTCTCCATTTCGCACACCTTTCCACACCCCACAAGTCTTACTTAAAACAGGTAATTTAAACAAGACACAATTATTGCCAGTTACAGTCATTAGACATGTTTCAGTGGAGGTGTGTACTGCACTGTGAAAACTGGAATAAAAAGTAATGAAAAAAATAGGAGTGTACCTTGGATTCTGGTGCAACAGCACACCACCAGACAGCCAAAGACATGATAATGGATGTAACTGATGCCTGTGATAGCAGGTAAATGTACCATTTTATCAGCAACATGTAGAAAGTCACCTGCTAAGGTATTAATGGCAAAATACATGTTCAACTGGGACTCTGTTGCAGAAAAATATCCATATAAAGCCATGCACATACTGATGGATGTAGAAACATTTTGTCACAGCCTGTATGTATGTATGCACATATATCTTGCAAATACAGCTGATGTAGAAGTGAATCAATAGCTCAGTCTGTTAAATGACTTGCATGCAGTACATTTTGTCACACACAGTCCTGGGTTCAAATCCAGTGTTGTGCTGCATTTCAATTACATTATTGTAAAGACAACAATTAGTGGATCACTAATGCACTCTTTATCTATGCAAAGCATTGTAAATTAAATAACTGCTTATCAGTGCATGAAGTCTCAGTCCTGCAGGTAGGGACAAACTTTACATATCCATATAGCAGCACTATATGTCACCTAGTACTCTGTTATTGACACAGTTGCCTAACATACATACTTTAAACAGATGCCTTAATTGGAGTGTAAAGGGTACCCTCACCCTGGCACTGCCTCTATAACGAGGCTGGCACAGCTGACACAGATATACCTACAGCTTGTTTTCCTCCAAAGTGTTCACACTGTCTGCCTCTGCCTATGTCTATTAACTGCAGAGGCAGCTGTAGCATGTGGCACACACAGCTCTATGTAAAGGCTTCTGCTACAGACCTAACCTCTGCAATTATGTAGTCTCCTCACCCCAGTAGTGTCCATCTCAACAGCTAAGAATGGGGCCCTGTTCTACATGAATGCCTTATATATTGCACAGTGGTCGCATGGCATTGGCTAATGATAGTGGAATTCAGCTGTTTTGACTGCAGCTAGCATTTTAGAACCACAGATTGGTTTAGCGGTAATCATGGGGAGCATGTTTAAAGGGCAAGAGGCTGGCTATGGGGAACCATTCTGTATGAGACCTTACTCACACAGAGCACACCTTTGCAAAACATTACTAGTAGCACATTTCAGCAGAGGAGTACTGCACTTCACCAGGTATGTAACTGTATTTTGTGTATAATAGAATGCAGATAAGGGGATACGGTTATGGGGACTAAGGATTACAGCAGTAAGCCTCTCTTACATCTGTGGCAATGACATGTCATTGATATCCTGTTGTGTTACACCTACAGGGGATGTACAATACTCCAAGGCTGCATTGTCTTTTGTCATTGTGGCACACTCCTGTTGTTAGACTGTCCCTTCATAGTGGTTGTAATATCACACTACTATATGTCTGGCACTGGTCTTATGACATATTATTGGGTGGTGATGGTTCTAAAGGTCCTGAGTATTTGAATAGGTGACTCTATAGTCAGGCACACTGATGTTCCACTCACCAGGCTAAACAAGGAAAAAGTTACTGTCAGCTGCCTGTCAGGTGGCAGAATCTGCCACATAACGCATGCACTCAGGTCACTCTATAACAAGTACAAATATGACTCTGTCATTGTCCATGTTGGTGTGAATAACCTGAGACATACCTCCCTGGACTACATGAAAAGAGACATGGAGGAGCTCTCTGATCTTGTAGCCCAGGCCAGTATGACCCTAGCCCTGAGTAGCATCTTGCCATCACCCAGAATGACACCACAGTACAAGGACAAAATGATTGACTTTAACAATTGGCTAAGCTTTTTGGGTCATTCTAAGGGAATCCAGTATCTGTCTGCCTGGGATGACATGATCGATAGACCACGCTGCTTTGCCAGAGATGGCCTGCACCTGTCGCCCTTGGGATTCCGGATACTGGCAAAGGCTTTTGCCACCCCTATAGTGCCTTTTTTAGGCAAGGTTCAAATGACAAATTCACCACTCTAACAGGTACAAGCAAGCAAAATCTGAGGATAATGCTACTCAATGCTAGAAGTCTAAACCTCAAAATGAACTCACTCGAGGCACTCCTTAAAATGGAGAACATTGACATCTGTGCAGTGACAGAGACCTGGTTCTAAGCTCCAGACAGCACCCATGCATTACCAGGCTATAATTCACACCACATCTTATGGCCACCAAACCTGGACTGAAACACTAAAGGTGGAGGTGTGTCCATATTCATTAAGGATATCCACACCTTCAAGCTAGTGCTCAGCATAATGCATCCGAGATTATCCAAGTTCAACTAACTCTGGGCAAAACCGCAATCCAGACTGTAGCTTGCTACAGACCCCCCACCACGCCCCAGGATTCCCACTCCTCTTTTCTTGATACACTGGAAAATATTAAGGTACAACCCAACACTCTAATAATGGGTGATTTCAATTACCCTACCATTAACTGGGAAAACTACTCATGTACCAACTCTTTTGCTCAACGTTTTCTGGAAATCATCAATTCCAATGCCTTGGATTAACTTATCCACACCCCCACCAGGGGCAGCAATTTCCTAGACCTGGTCATCACCAACATGGGTGACCAGTGTTCCACACCAGAGGTCAGCTCCTCGTTGGTCAGATCTGACCACAAGCTAATCACCCCAGACAGCAACAACCCACTCCCACCCCCATTAGGAAAACAACTGTAAAAAATTTCTCCAAAGCCAACTTCACACTTCTTAAGACAGAATTGGCAAACTTCACAACACCCATGCAGATGGACAATAGAGGTATGACTGCTGAATCCTACACAAATGCACTTTATAAGCATTTATACAAGTGCATGGATCGTGATATCTCTAACAGAACCAAGATGCTATCCTCCAAAAAAAGGAAGCCAATCTGGTGGTCTTCTGCCATAAACAAACTCTACAACAGAAGAAAGAAACTATTGCAAAAAAGAGTAAAATCCCACGATTGGAGGAACTCCCTGGTCAGCCTCAGTAAGAAGTTGAGATCCCTCATAAAATCCTCCAAAGCTAGTTATGAAAACAAAATTGCCACTGATTCTAAAGACAACCACAAAGCATTCTATAGCTATGTCAAGAATCTCAATGGCAACACTCAGAGCTGCTTTGAGTTACAGCACAATGACACTAAATATACAGAACCAACTGATATTGCCAACATCCTGGCAGATAGGTTCAGTGCTAACTTTACCCCCCTCTCACCCCCTAAAGGGCCCATCTTTATACTGGAAGAATACAAAGTTCCTCTAATCATGGCTGCACAGGTAAAAACCTCACTCTCCAAAGCCAAGAACACAGCATCCATGGGACATGACAACATCACAGGCTGCCTTCTACATGAACTACAGAATGAACTGGCACCCCACCTAAGTACCATGTTCAATCATAGCCTCACCTCAGGCTTTGTGCCCATTGAATGGCGCACCATGACAGTTATCCCACTCCACAAAGGGGGACCACAACAGACCCCAGGAACTACCGCTCCATTAGCCTGACGAGCCTCGTCTGCAAGGCCATGGAATGTATCATCATGGAACTCATAAACAAAGACATTGGAGATCTCCAAACTCTGGACCCCACACAGTTTGGGTTTGTAAAAGGCAGATCATGTCTCCTAAACCTGATAGACTTCTTTGAAGTAGTCACCAAAGCCATAGATGAGGGTAAGGGGGTTCACACAGCCTATCTAGATCTCGTCAAGGCATTCAACACCATCCCCCACTCTGGAATTATAGATAAACTCACTAAACTAGGTATAAATCCCTATGTCACAAGATGGGTTGCCAACTGGCTTACTGACAGAACCCACACTGTGAAAGTCGCAGACTCCAAATCAGACTTCAGACCAGTGACAAGTGGAGTACCACATGGTTCAGTCCTGGGTCCACTCCTGTTTGGTATCTACTTCTCTGAAGTACAGGCTAACACAGAAGGTCTTTGGCTAACTAAATTTGCAGATGACTGCAAACTAGGAGCCATAATCAAAACTCCTAACGATGTGGACATCCTACAAAAGGGCCTCACTGAGACAGATGCCTGGTGTCAAAGACATGGTCTCAAGTTCAATGCGAAAAAGTGCATTGTCATCCCCTTTGGTAAAAACTCTGTACCCATGAACTACCACATAGGCGGTAGTCTACTTAACACCAAAAGTGTGATAAGAGACCTTGGGACACAGGTGGACAGTAGTCTCTCCTTTGATAATCACATCACCACAGTGGTCAGGAAATCCTTCTACATGGCATACCTCATCACAAAAGGTTTCTCATCCAGGAAAAAAGAGGTCATTGTTCCCCTCTACTCATCACTCATTAGACCCATTATAGAGTACAGCACACCTTTTGGTATGTACCTCACAAGACATCTACAACAACTGGAAAGGCCGCAAAAATACCTCACAAAGAGGATTACTGGCCTCAAACAGATGCCTTACGCAGACCGTCTCAAAAAACTCCAGCTTTACTCCGTCACATATCGCCTACTCAGAGGCAATCTCTGCCTAACATACAAAGCTATGTCAAACCCAGAGCTGTTGGACATGCTCCACTTAAAGAAATTCCAATCCCTCCGAGCTACACACTCTAGGGACATAAAACTTGTCACCACAATAAACAGAACATGCTGGAGGGATAGATTCCTGTCCCAGAGACTCCCCATACTGTGGAACAGACTACCTATCTATGTCAAACAGAGCTCCTCATTAGCACTCTTCAAGAAAAATATTGATGATTGGATGGGTAATAAGAAATCCACCCCGGGGATCACTTCTGTGGTTCTGCTTGACAGGGGTACAGGAAAATAACTTTCCTGGGTGGCGATAGCCAGGGTACCTTTTTGGCTAGGCTTGTATAGGTCCTAGGGCCAATAGCCTAGTACCTACCTATGAACCTATGAATTGTGTTCCAAGGTAGTGCTTTGTGAATGAAGGCAGAGAAAGAAGTTGTTTGACCGCTAATCCAGTTGTGGGATTTCATTGTAATAAGTCTTGGATGCTTTTCATACACAATCGTGCAGGTATTCATGTACTGCTTTATTCATTCTTATTGCAGGTGACTGTGGGGGGTTGGAATCTGTCCCCTACACAACCTGATGTCAGTGTCTCCTCGGACACTGATTATGATGGCGGCCACAGTGAGGCACAGGTCGGGGTGGTGGGGGCTGAATGTGTCCCGGAGGTAGACATCACTCTTCTGCCCCATTGTCACTGCACACAGTCTGTATGCCCAGATATACCCCATCCCCAGAGGCCACAAATATTGGAAAGTGTGGCAACTATGGCTCCAGTGAGTGTAGACACTGGCCGTAGCCAGAGAGCTGGTGAGGTCCCACACAGGCGGATTGACAGGGGTGTTTGTAGGAGGCCTGCTCTCTGTCCATCACCTTTTGCAGGGGTTACATTATGGGTCACCCGGCACATGTTTCAGGCCATCATGGAGGCACAGGCACATTCTGAAAGAAATACCAGGCGTATGCTTAGGGATATGGATGCTGTCCAGTCTGACATCTATGACAGCCTCCACCACATTAGAGACACCCTAGATCATTTGACTGATGCAGTGGACAGAAAGTTGGATGAGGCAGTGTCTGTTATGGATTGCACATTGTTTGTGCTGGAATGTGTGATTGGAGTTGAGCATTGGACCCATGGAGGTAGGTCAGCAATAGCATCTGCTGAGAGTCCACATGGCCGTGCACACTCATGCTCCCGTAGTGGCAGTGCATCCAGTGGTAGAGAGGGGAGTGTGCTGTCCACACCATGATGTTGCAGGGCATGGGCTCATGGCCTTGGTGGTCCAGTGGGGGACATGGTCCCAGCAGACAGCAGTCACCATCAGGTATTGCACCACTTCTGACCCTGGGCATAGAGGTGCGAGTGCAAATCCTGACATAGCCAGTTCCCATGTTTGGGGCCAGAAACGGTGAACTGTCAACTCTACTATGTACAGTCCAAAGCTGTCCAACATACACATGTGTAGGGCTAGCACTGAGCTTAACTGTGTACATGCACACACTCACACACCACTATCAAATCCAGGTCACCTACAGACACACACAGCACCTGTCCATGGTTCATCTTACATGCTCACCCCTGGCTTACACACATGCTGTCTACCGTTTGGGCCAGCCTAGGCCTCCTGCATCCCCACACAACACCCTGTGCAAGTAATGATATCTGTGCCACATTCCTGTCATCTTTGACATCGATGCAGGGAAATGAATCTATGAGTCTGATGCAGAAGGTGACTATATTACTTAACATGCACTTGTGTAATACAGTGTTGGTTCACTCTGCCACTTGTAGTAGTTAACGAGAGATACAGTATACTGGCATTTGTCATGAGTACACCACATATATTTGTATACCTTATGTGGTCCTTATGTTGTATGTTGTTGAAGTGGCTGTATAGTAATACAATGACAGGTGTGTCATGGGCCTGTTTATGTTTCTGTTACAGGAGTCTGTTGGGATAACCTACAGATACAAATTAGAAATGAATCAACACAGGATGGCATGTCAGCACAGCGGATATATGTCATCAGCAAGGTACCTCACTATAACTGAATGGCTCTATAGATTCATATATGTACAACAGGCTAACAAGGACAATGTTGGCATTCAACATACTCATGCATCCTTAATCTGTGAGAAGGTCTGCTACCCTTCATAAATGCCACCAGGGCTTTGATGGAGATGATGCATCTACATATATCCTGTGCTCAGTACCAACAGTTGCCCGGCAACAGTTATGATCATTGTATTCTGCATCCCAATGTGTAACCTGCACATGATGTGCATCACATCAGATGTGTGTGTGGCATGCATGGGGATCCTGTTTCATGTAGGGTGTACTGCCTGTGTAACATACCTGTGTCACCAGCATGCATTATGCATACCACACTGATGTTGTTGGTGTGTAGCAGAGATGACACATGTGTTAGTCTTATCATGGATACATGGGAGGTACACAGTAGAAACTGACACCTCCCTGTATTGAGCCATACACATCCCCTCCAAAGCATTTTGTAGATAGACTACACATGTATGGTCCTGACATGGACTCCAGAGGACATGTTGTCTACAATGTGTATTGTTGTACCTTGGAACCTGTGTGGCTGCTACAGTTGTATAATATGCCTGTGTAGTGACATGGCAAAGGTGCCACTGGACACAGTGATAGCTGTGATGACTGCCACATTCAGTATACCAGTGTCAGTCAGGGATGTAAGTTCCAAACCTGTCAGTATTGGTTGTACAACGGTGAATGCATCCACATCTTTCCAACCAGTGACAGTTGAAGGACACAGTACTCTCTGTGTTTAATTCACTGGGCTCTCTGTCTAGCTGCAGTTAGTCTCCAACCCCCCTCCCTGTTCTTAGGCTCCCATCCCCCTCCCTGTTCTTGTTGTGGTGTTAATCTTGGTGGCTTTGGAATTGCCCACCCCTGCTGTAAATCTGTTTTTGGACACTCCTCCTGAGCCCATCTCATTTGCTCACTCAACTGAGTACAGTGAGGTCATAATTTGATTTCAGACACTCCTACCAGTCCCATTTCCTCTGCTCTGTACAGATAGAGCACTTGGGAAGGACATCCCCTATAGCATTTTAATCTACTCTGTCCCCCCCTCTTGAGCTGCTGTTACATAACTGTCTTCTACCTTATTACCTTAATTTGCTGGTCTGTTTGCATTTAGGTGTTCAAGTGCTCTTATTCTGTACTTGGTGCCTCCATTTTGATTTTTCATAACTTACTGCTCTCTGCACTTGTTTTTGTCATTTTTAACTTATCTGCATTTATTTAAACTGTATTTGCCTTAATATTGCTACACACTCAAGTGTGCTAGCTTGTACTGCATTTAAAGTGTTTTTGCTACTGTCATTAGCTCATTCTATCTAATACAGAGAGAACATTTGAGAAAGCCAACCCACTTAAGCTCTTAACCTTGAATTATCTTCTGTTCCTCCTTTCTCCCTTTCCACTTTACTATATATATATATATATATATATATATATATATATATATATATATATATATATATATATTCCAAGCTTGTTTTCTGCCTTACCTGTAACTAGTCTAGTCCAGATATAGATTTGCTGTATCCAAGACTGTTTGCAAGCCTCTGAGCCCCCCAAGCCTTTCTGTGTTGGAGGGAAGCCTTCTAGCTTATCAGTGGGAGTGGTAAGCACTACGTAGCCTATATACCACAAGTGGTCACTACATTGAATAAGGAGAAAGTAACAGTCAGCTGCCTGTCACATGCCAGGATCTGCCTGTCAGGTGGCTAATTTCACAGCACCCATGCAAATGAAGAACAGTTGCATGATCACCGAATCATACACCAATGCACTGTACGAACACGTACACAAATGCATGGATTTCATCATACCCAATAGAATCAAGACCCTCTCCTCAAAAAGGAAGCCAATCTGGTGGTCCCCTGCCATAAACAAACTCTACAACAGAAGGAGGAAACTGATGCATGGAATAAGGTGAAGTCCCAAGACTGGAAAAACTCCCTTATCAGCCTCAGCAAAAAATTGAGATCCCTCATCAAATCCTCTAAAGCTAGCTATGAAAACAGAATTGCAGCAGATAGCAAAGACAACCACAAGGCCTTCTGTAGTTATATAAAGAATCTCCACAGCAATACCTAGATTTGCTCTGAGCTACTGCACAATGGTACCTCCTATACCAAGCCAACATATATTGCCAACAGATTCAGTGCCAACTTTACCACTATCACCCTCACCAAAGGACCAATCACAATACCAGTAGATTGCCAGGCACCCAGTATTACTGCTGCACAGGTTAAAACAGCACTATCCAAGGCCAAGAATACAGCTTCTATGGGACCTGACAATATCCCTGGCTGTATTCTACATGAAGTACAGAATTAACTGGCACCTCACCTGTGTCCCCTGTTCATTCACAGCCTCACCTCAGGCTTTGTCCCTACTGAATGGTGCACTGGTACAGTCATTCCACAAAAGAGGGAGTGACTACAGACCCTGGGAACTATCATCCCATTAGCCTGACGAGTCTGATACACAAAGCTATTGAACACATCATCATGGACATAATAAACAAGGTTATATGGAATCTCCAAACTCTGGATCCCACACAGTTTGGTTTTGTGAAGGGTAGATCATGCCTGCTCGACCTGGTTAACATCTTTGAGTCAGCCACCAGAGCTGTAGATGAAGGCAAGGTGGTTCATACAGCCTACCTTGATCTGGCCAAAGCCTTTGATACCCTTCCCCACTAAGGAATCATAGAAAAACTCACTAAGCTAGGCATCAACCCCTGTATCACTAGGTGGGTTGCAAACTGGCTTACAGATAGAACCCACAGTGTGAAAGTAGATGACTCCAAGTCACACTGCTGACCAGTCACAATTGGAGTTCCACAGGGTTTGGTCCTTGGTCCTCTCCTGTTTGGTATCTACTTCTCTGAAGTCCAGGCCAGCATGCAGGGACTCTGGCTGAGAAAGTTTGCATACAATTGCAAGTTTGGAGCTATTATTAACTCCCCAAGTGATATTGACAACCTACAGAAAGACCTCACTGAGACCAATGACTGGTGTCAGAACCATGGCCTAAAGCTCAATGCCAAAAAAATGCGTTGTCATCCCCTTTGGGAAAAACCTGGTTCCCATGAATTACAACATTGATGGTAGTCCACTGAACACAGAAGGTATTACAACATATCTGGGAACACAGGTTGACAGCAACCTCTCTTTTGAACACCACATTGCCTCTGTGGTCAGAAAGCCCTGCTATGTGGCACACCTGATTACTAAGGGTTTTGCATTCAGGAAGAAAGAGGTAATTGTCTCCCTCTACTCTTCCCTCATTAGGCCAATCATTGAGTACTATGCCCCATATGGCATGTACCTCACTAGACACCTGCAACAACTGGAGAGGCCACAAAAGTACCTCACAAAGAGGATCTTATAACTTAAACATTTGTCCTATATGGACAGACTCAAGAAACTCCAACTATTCTCTGCCTCATATCGTGTACTTAGAGGCGATCTCTGCTTGACTTACAAAGCCATCTCTGACCCAGCTCTGTTAGAAATGCTACATCTATAGAAATCCCAATCCCTCTGCACCACATGTTCCAGAGACCTCAACCTCATTACCAGAATCAACAGAATAAGCTGGAGGGACAGGTTCATAACCCAGAGACTGCCGATGCTATGGAATAGACTTCCCATACATGTCAAACAGAGCACCTCACTGGCCCTCTTCAAAAGAAATCTTGATGAGTGGATGGGACATAGAAAATTCACCCCGAGGATCACTCCAGTGGCTCTACTCAACAGAGGTACTGGGAACTAAGATTGGGTGGCATGATGCCAGGGTAATCCTATGGGCTAGGCTTGTAAAGGCTCCAGGGCCATTAGCCTAGTACATACCTAGGAACCTATGAACTACCGATGGTTCTGTAACGTGTTGTAAAATGCTCTAACAGACTCCCACAAATACATGGCTACATTGTGGCTATCACCACTTCCAATCAGTCTGTATAGGACACACTAAGGCACACACATAGTGGAGGTTGGCTGTATGTAGGTGTGCACACTTACCTATGTAATGGCACATTCTACAGATCACAGTACGTGGTGCATGCAGCACACCTCATGTTTGCTAGTAGTATTATTTTAGGACATATTATATTTGACATACACAGACTTTGTTGTGGTCAGTCCTTTGGGGGGGGTGACATCACCCCACTACAAACAAAACACTGCAAAACCCTACATATGTCTAGGTTACACCATATGGATACATACACACACACACACACACACACACACACACACACACACACACACACACACACACACACACACACACACACACACACACACACACACACACACACACACACAGACACACACAAAGTGGGCTGGAGTGAGATTGGACCCCCTATCTATCTAGTTTTACAAACTATAGATCAAAGTACTTACCACATGTGCCACAGCTTGCATCTGATATTACACTGTCAGCCTGTAGTCTTAAGATGGCTGAAATCATCATGTCTTGTAGAAGAGGGCATTGTGGAAGCCAGCAGCAGGTTAGAGGGACAGAAAGTGCATAACCATTGCAGGTGGATAGCTCATGAGGGCATGTCCATTAATTTGCAGAAGGATACATGTAAACACACACTGACACAGTCATGCACCAAGTGGGCTGGAGTGAGATTAGAACCCTTACTGATTTAATCTTATACCCTAGAGATCACAGTAGTTATCCCATGTGCCATGACTTACATCTGATATTACACTGTCAGCTGGTAGTCTTAAAGTGGCTGATATCATCAGGGCTTGTAGAAGAGGGCAGTGTGGAAGCCAGCAGGAAGTTACAGGGCCAAAAATTGCATAACCATTGCAGGTGAATAGCCCATGAGGGCATGCCCATTCATTTGCAGTAGGACGGACACACACACACACACACACACACACACACACACACACACACACACACACACACACACACACACACACACACACACACTCATGAACCAAGTGGGTTGGAGTGAGAGTAGAAACCCTATCTATCTAGTCTTATATACTATTGATCACAGCACTTACCACATGTGCCACACATTGTTTGTTGTAAGTGTAATAGCAGGCACAGTACTTGTGCTTTACACAAACTAGGCCTGTGTTGACCAGCGTCTGTGGCCTGCAGTGTGATATTGCTTCATACTTTTATCTGCATCTAGTATCCTAGCAGTGAGATAACTGTAATTATCCTAGCTACGTGTGTACAGTTACCAGTATGGCCATATGTGACTGCTTGCAGTCACATAGGCATACCTGTGGGCAGGGGCAAGTTTGCCTGTCCATACAGGTGTTGACATCATTATACATTACAGCACCTGCTCACCTGTGTCTGTCTCTGTGGTGACATCCAGCAGACACAGGGGTCTGTGGGTAAGTGGAATTTGTACTGTTGCATCCTTAGCTTGCATCCTTTGAGCAATGGTATGGCTCTGTGATAGTGGAGATTTACTCACCATTATTAGGATGTATTAGACAATATAGACATTCACACAATATGTCTGTAAATAACAGGGATTATATATAAAACTGTAGCTGCATGTGTGTATGATATGTATATGTGTTTTATATATATATATATATATATATATATATATATATATATATATATATATATATATGGGGTGTATCATTTTAATATATATATATATATATATATATATATATATATATATATATATATATATATATATATATATATAGCTATACATATCAGTACATATCTATTTGACACTACATAGTGATAGCTATACTATGCATGTGAGAGACAGATAGTGAGAAATGGATATGTATACGTTTATCTGTATGTGTAGACATTTATAGATAACAGGTCATTTTGCTAAAGGGGCCACAGGAGTACGTTCATTTTAACTAAGTGCATGATCATGCCCAGTGAAACTGTCAGTACTTATAAGGTGACTCCAGTCCACATCTACCTGTACAACAGTCTGGGACTTTGTATGTTACAGACATTAACATCTGCCTTTTTTTCTGCAGTACTGCACTTCACTCAAGCTGTCCACAGCATTCCCCAGCTGAGTGCTGTACTTAATCTGTGACTGTGGTTGGTAATGTTACACCACCAACAGACTGACAGTCTGCATACCTCTCAACTGTCCTGATTTCCACAGAATGTCCAGAGTTTTGCCTCATATATTTGGTCTGTTCCTCATACATTTGTGGTCTTCTGGTGAACTGTTGAAAATTGACATCACTACATTATACAATTTACAGACAAACATTTGTGTTTAAGACATTATATCTTTCAGAACATGTGTAATATTGCAAGACCTTTACTTCCAGTGACTTTCTAGGTTTATGGGGACAATATTTGACATCTGTCCCTATGTTTGGGCCTTTGCGTCCCATTCTTACTGGCTTTGTCCAGATTTCTTGCGCTAAGTGGTATGACAGTCTGAAAACAACAACATAGTACTACCTCACATGCAAAAATGTGAGTTATTCCAGATTAGAACCATCAACACCATCACCCATGCTAGCTTCCCTAGTCCATTGAGCCACTCAGGTCACCAGACAGAGAGGAATCATTCATCACACATAAATATATGTACATTCTTATCCTGCATGAGGAAAGACATACAATGGTGTAAGCAACATCTATGTTACAGCCCTGAGATTGCCTGGTCCACTGATATACCATAGGTGATTTTCTGTTAAAGCAGTTGTATGGGTACACTGTTGTGTTGGGGATGGGGGAACAATGGCACATGACCTGGTGGGATATAAAGTTGTCCAAATATCATGTGAGCCCACTGTTTAACATCTCCCCTGACTTATGTAGTGAATATTCCAACCATGAGGCCTAGTGAATATTAAGAAACACATACTATTGGACTGGGTATCTGTAGTCCCATGTGGATGTTACATTTGTCCAATTACCCCACTATATTTCCTTGCATAAGAGCAGCAGATCCATACATATGATCTATTATAGCAATCCTTAGAATTAGTGTGTAGATTAGAGACTTACCTTGCAAATGCAGCAGTTGAGAGACCTATAGTTCAGGACTGACTCTGTGTGATGCAAGCAGTACAAAACCAATACATGGATAGGTACAGGTTGTGTGGGTTGCCTGGCATCAACATGTTTACTATATGTATGTGAGTAGGAGTAAGATGTCAGTCCCTAGGGCCCATGGTTGTCAGTGAATGTGCGTTGTCTCTTAGCCAATGCCAGGGCATATTTGGCATGCGTATGTCTGCTTACAGGGACATCATCAGGGGGCCCCTCCCCCAAGTCCTCTTGTGAGTGTGGCTGTGGTGACCTAGGCACTGGCGGGGGGCTGTGTATCCCTTCCCTTTGCTGATCCTGCTGCAGCTGTTTCCACGGGATCATATTGCATAGCATGGCACATACTGTGAACATATGTGCACATGTGGCTGGACAGTATTGCAGGGCTCCACCAGATATATCGAGACACCGGAGCCATGACTTCAGCAGCCTAAACACATGCTCTATGATGTCCCTAGTTTGTTTGTGTGCCTTGTTATGGTGTTCATTCATGGGTGTGCATTTCTGAAGGGTGTCATCATCCATGGTTCCAGGGCGTAGCCAGCATCCCCCACTAGATGGCTGTGTGGGATGTCCCTCCTAGCAAGCATTTGATACAGCTATGATACGTGCCAGATATGGGAGTCATGATAACTGCCAGGGTTGCCAGCACACACATTCATGATAATGCCCTGAGCAATGCACATGACCTGGCAGTTTATGGAGTGGTAACCCTTGCAGGTGAGGTAGATCCTACCTTGCTCACTGGGTAGTACCTTGATGTCTACATGAGTGCAATCTATGGCACCCAGTACCTCAGGGTAGTGTGCTACATGGTAGATGTGTTGCATATTGCTGGCCATCACCTCAGGGGTGAGTGAAAAATATATGTGCCCACTGGCATGTGGTAGCATGTCATCCAGGAACTGGTGGAGTACCCTGGATGCTGATGCCTGTAACACCCCTTCATATCCCCAGTTGGTCTTTGGAAGGTACTTGTGACTATTATCCTAAGGGCAACACATACCTTTGTTTCCACTGGGATGGGTTTCCCTCTGTTGGCTCTGGATCTGAGTTGAGGGTGGCAGAGCTTAGTGAGTTCATGCAGTATGTCCCTGTCCATCCTGTAGTGCTGTACAATCTCCAGCTCATATAGCTCCTGGAAGGTTAACCTGGGCCTGAACACTCTTCTCTGCCTATGCTTATTGTCAACAGCACCAGCAGCAGCATTGACTTAGGCATCTAGCACATACAGATGTAGCAGACCTGTAGCAGCCTCTAACATTCCTTCACTTAAAATTCCCAAGTTTATACTCTAATGGTGCAAGGTATGGGTGAAAAATCAGAATGTAGGGTGCATGCATACCTTATAACGCTCTGCTGTAGGTGCTGACTGTGTGATTGGCTACCTATGATGCACTCCACCTGCCTGGTATATCACAGGTTCATAGGTTAGTACTAAGTTAACTGCCATTTTAAGCCTAGCCAATTGTCCCTTATGAGACTCACACCCTGCACTTTGTGTTTGTAAGGCAAACACCTTAACCATTAGGCCACCCTCCCAACCCATCATTAACATCATTTACTGACCCTAATTTAAGTTAAACAAGGGTCACAACTAATTAATACATCATTGCTTTTTAAATACTCTCAGCAATGTGGTATACTGGGCAAATGCACGGCGAGCAAACAAAGATTAACAATCACTGGATAGCCCCCCAAACTTTCCAGGCTCAGCACAGTGGCACACTGCTCAAACATGCAGAAACAAGCACCCAGTAGGTAAACATATCTTAGAAGTTGGTGGACACCCCTCCAATGTTTCCATGCTCATCACAGCAGTGAGCCATGCAAAAAGGTGCAGCTATGCTAAAATCAGCTTAGCAGGTCTTCGACAAATCCTCTTCTGATGTCAGCTACCTCCTCCTCTGACATGGTTCTTTAACTACACAGAGAGGATATGTGGACATGAGTACTCCATTTTGCTATTCAGAAAATCCACCTTATTTGCCTAGGGATCCATGCTCACAACCTGAAAACTACACACTTTCAAGCCCTATCACATTAGCAACAGCACCAATGCACCATTGTAGATGCTCCATGCAGGGTCTAGTAATACATTTCTGTATCATAGTATTGATTTGCTTTTTCCACTTTTTTTATATATAAGGCATGTTTGTACACTGTAACGGAGTGCACAAACATGCCCAGATTATTCAAAAAAATTTACATTACCATATTTTCCTGTATCTTTTGTGACACATGGAGAATAGTTTCATTCATTTCTGTCTGTGGTATGCCATTTCTGTCCATCTATCTACATTTTTGCAGCCCCTTTTGGCTGTCTGTATTCCTTTACACAGAATATTTCCATGTACACTATGGACACTGACAGGGCTGCCTATCTGTTTGCTGGATCACTCTGTTTGCCTTGTGCATTAGATTCACCTCTTTATGAGGTGATTTGCATGCCGTGGAACTTCTCGTAATGGCTCGCTCGTGAGTGCCACTCTGCAGTGCTTACTGGATCACAGACCTGCTTACTTTCATGTAAGCAGTGTGGCACAATCCCAATATGGTAAATAAGACCATGTAGGCTTTATTAAATTCCCCCCTATGTCACACAGTGGCATGTTAAATCAAGCTACTTTGCATATTGAGGACTCTTGTACGTAGACAGAGGTACCAAAGGTAAATAACACAGTGTTCTCATAGATGTCACAAGTCCTTGTTTACAAGTCAGGAAATAAAATGTTATTTTTGATCAATGTCATAAGATTTCCATAAAATGTCAGTTCTTCTGTTATTATGTGTCAGCAGATGAGACATATATACTCATCTGTATAAGAGTCAGGACAGTTGCTTAATTTACTCACACCCCTGCAAGACATGAGTTTGACGACCACTGCCTGAGTGACTGATAACGTGATTCAAAGACTACCTTGGCCAAGCAGATATATGCCAGCTACTATAGAAGTTTAAGGCCCCTTTTGTAGTGAGTGAGATGATTTACACTTTGCTTGCAAGCAAATGATGATTGATCTTTTTTTTATTAAAGCTGCTTTAGAATTGTATGTTATAGTCTGTCTCATTCTTTCAACTGTTTTGTAGTTTACCATATAGCCCCACAATCAAGATAAGAACCAAAAGCACCCCAGACATATGCAACTCCAACAGTCTACATAACTTTCAAAAATCTCACATTATTGATAGCTATTAATGTCATTACTTTAACAACAAAGGTAGAGTACTGCTCCATTACCATCTTACATAGCTCAGCTTAAACTACGAAAACTTTTACTTAGTCAAAAGTAGGTCATACAAACATCTGTATATATACCATAAATTACTGTGAGCCTTCCTTTTTTTATTTTTTCTTAATATAACTCCTCCAACTTTATAACACCCAAACCACTTTTACAACTTTAACTTAGTTTACTAATGTGCTACTAATACCTGACATTTGCACTGTTTGTGATATATTAACTCTGTGTCTCACTTTTCTAAATGCGAGATCTCTATTTTCAATCCCATTACATTTACTATACCATAATTATCATTCTCTTTGATGTTATGTATACTTTGTTCATTGTATCACTGCTTTGTATGTCATTGGTTGTATCATAAGTTTGATAAACACTGGATGCCTTTTGATCCAGGTCATGCCTGAAAAGGGTCCTTCATTCACTGTAGTTACCCAGTCTACAAATGTGTAAATAAATAAATGAAAATGCCACTTAGTATATGATCTTTTTACAGAAAATACAGTAGAAATATTAGGAAATGAAATTAAATCTGCTTCTCAAATGTCTACATATTGTCAGTGCCTTCAGCTCAAAATACATTACCTTATATGTACCTGTGATTCCACACTGTGGAAAGTATCACATATAATTCCCCTCCACAAAGGCGGACCCTCCACAGAACTAACCAATTACTGCCCCATAGCTATTCTCTCGCCACTCTCCAAAATACTAGAGAGATGCATACACTCTCAGGTCTCAGACTACCTCCTTTCCAGTACTCAGCATGGTTTCCGACCAAAATATAGCACCCCCACTGCCTTACTCTCCTTTACTAACACTATCCTTCAGCATAAAAACAATGGCTATCTCTCCTCTGCTACTTTCCTAGACCTATCTAAAGCATTTGACATGGTCCCACACAAACAACTTATCTCTGTCCTCAATAACCTATCCTTTTCACAATCGGTCACCAACTGGTTTCAGAGTTACCTGTCTGACCGCCAACAATCCGTTGTATGGCAGAATTATATATCTCCCCAACTACCTGTCTCCATAGGGGTTCACCAAGGATCCATCCTTGGACCCCTACTCTTCTCTGTTTACACCAATAATCTAGCCTCTGCCACCAAACATGGCACACTCATACAATACGCAGATGACTCGACCATCATCTGCTCAGCCCAGTCCCTACCAAGACTGCAAAAAGTCACACAGGAAGCCTTTTCCTCTGTTGAAACATGGTTATCCGATGCCTGATTAATACTCAACCCAAACAAAACTAAACTACTCATCTTCCAACCCACCAAACATACTCAAAACAACTCTCACTTTAACATCACGGCAAAAGACAACACCGCTATATACCCAACTGAACACACCAAATTTCTAGGAGTGGAAATAGACAATAAACTAAAATTTGATATTCACATATCCATGACTATAAAAAAAGTCCACAAAAAACTAGGAGTGTTATACAGAAATAAGCAATTTCTCACCAAAGCAGCAAAGATTTCAATAGCAAATTCCCACCTTATCTCCACCCTACTTTATGCCTCTCTAATATATACCAACCTAAGGCAATGTAATCTAAACAAGCTAGAGACCTGCTACAACAAAATCGCCAAATTCGCCACAGGTGCATCCTACCATAGTCACCACTGTCTCTCACTTGCTGAACTGGGCTGGCTTGAACTCCCTCACCTCCTTCAGTGGTTTCAACTCTCACTCGCCCACAAACTAGTAAACCATCCACTAAATGTCCCATCCCTCCAGAATCTACTCCAACCCTATCACACCACCAGACCACTAAGATCCAACAGCAAAAATCACTTGCAGATCACTAAAGCCAATAACTCTGCTGGTGAAGCACTATTCTCTTGCGCCATAGCCAAATTATGGAACTCACTCCCACCCACAATTACCTCCATACCATCATGCACCCACTTCAAAACTTTACTAAAAGCCCAACTAAAAACATGCTGGCTATGCCCTTGCAACTCCCACTCTAATATCATCTACCCCATCCAACCACTACCTTTCTTTCCACTCCACTAACTACCTTGATTATAGCAAACTCAGACGCTCATAAGCCAGTACTTATTATACAGCACAAACTTCTTCTTGTAACATTTGTTAATGTCTGGTATGCACTTCACAGATAAAGATTCTAGCTGTCTACTGATGTACTATGTTCTTCATCTGTAAATATGTTGTAAGTAATTGCTATGTAAATTGTTAGTCACTATGTAATCCAATGTAAATACTGTCTGTTTATTTTAACTGTGGAGCTTTTCTCCCCGGGCCTCCGCTGAAAATGGACCTACGTCCAGTCGGACACTCCCGGTCAACAAATTTAAATAAATAAATAAATAATATGACCTTCCACAGAATTAAAGGCTGTGAAAACACCAAATATTTTAATTATAGAAAAATCAAGAAATTCTCACTTGGTCTCTTTTAAATAGAACTATAAACAGTCAGTTGGTGAATTGTTGCCTTACTTTTGGAGTGTACAGCTGAATTAGAATCCTGAACACATCTCAATGTAGAACTAATGGTGTATGAAGAGCTATAGCTACTATTTGTTCATGCATGCCAGCAATAGAAAATGAAGTACATATTTAGCCATTGCCAGTAATATGTCAAGATAAACTGTTAGTTCTTTTCTATAACTCTGTTCAAACACATTTATTTTGAGTTTTTAATGAAAGGTTATATAAGACTGTGCATTTGATGTTTTTACAAATATCATTGCTCATTTTTATGTATTTCAATAAAATAGTTTTATTCTTCAGTTATAAATTTTTGTGTAGTAGTTTACTAGCTTAAGGGTATGCACTAAAATAGTATAAGCTGCTGCCTTTCACCAAAGACTGATTGAGAGCTATTGATACCAGATTGATATCTAAATGTTGATTTATTTTAATGGTAAACAGTAATTGGGTATTAGTGTAGTACAGTAGTCTAGCTGGTGATAGCAGAACTATAAAGACAGGGACAGGGATACTGCTCATGAAGACATATATCACTAACTTCTCATGTAAAATACTATCTGTGTTTTTGTGAAAAAATAATCTTGGTCAAGTTTACTATTGGGAAGATTGCAATGGAAAGTGCAAGGCTAAGTCTGAAGTGGGTAAAATTCTGAGGGCCCAGTGATTATTACTCTAATCTGTAGCTGTACAGTGTAAAGTTTATTTGGTTGTGACAGGTACTGGCATTTGCTGAAGATAACATTGCCCTTCTGCTGTAGCCCTGCCAGCTTGCACACTTAAACTGCTGTTAACGTTTAGGTTAATATTCCACCCCCATTCTCCTTTGAACCCCTGTAATATCTCCAAAATACTTGGCAAATGGCTCCGACATATGTAGCCACCTACAAATAAGCAGAAACTGTGCCACTCTCCATATCTTTGGTCGCCTCTTTAGTCTCAACCAGTATCCCCATTTACTGCAGGAACAAAATCAGTGACACAAGACACAACTACTTCACCCAGCTATCTAGGTTGGCTGTTGCTGTCCTCAAGTCAGCCCTTCTATATGAAGCTCTGACCACTTCTAAAAAACAGTGTTCATATTCACTCTTCTTCAGCACCTGAAAAAGAAATCTGCGGTGTGCAGAATGAAAAGTAGCTCTGCAATCAGACAAGATCCCCATCTGTCTTCTCTGTCTTACCCACAAACTCTTCCACTCCTCTCAAGTTATCAGTAGATAATCTCCATTTCACAAGACAAATGTGGCTTTCTTATACTAGATCTCCTAGAACTCTCTGCGTCCCTACTACCATTACCATCTCATAAATGTTTTCATCTGAGTTTATCAGGAAAGCAATTTATACTTCCCACTACTATTTGGCTGTACAGTTTCCATCTCATCTCGAACAAAGTCCAGAAAGCTGTTCCTCTCCATCATGCCTTGAGAAACACTATTAAACTTCCCTGTAATCCTCAGTCCTAGCAACGTGTAATAATCCCCCTGAAACTCATTCCACTCTCTTGTCTACATTCCTTCAAAGTACCTAATTTTCTTCACTCCTTTATATTGTATTATTATTGTTTAGCAACTCTCTCCCCTCCAAATAAAATATCTCCCCAATCTATCATAATGTTATCACTCACATCCCTCATCTTGCCTCATGTGACCCTCAACTAAAGTCACACACAAAAAAAACAACTTTCCTACATCCTGGTCTCCACACATATTGCCTCACAAACCTACCAGCTATTATTTCCTACATTTATTTCTGTTGTCCTCCAGATTCCTTGCTAAATATTTTCTATCACTTTCTACTCCAACCCTTCATAATGCAAGCCACCTTTCTAACTATTGTTTTGCCTTTTCTTGATTCTGGTTTGTTCAAACTAACTTCAGCCCCTTAACCCCCAACTCCTTTTCTCCCCATTCTGTATCTCTCACCTGATAGTTCCTCCTATAATTCCTGATATAACCTCCCTCTTGCTTCTTTCCTCAACTTGTTCACTCATCTGGCATTGTCCTATAGCATCTCACTTCATGTTGCCTTCAGAACATCCACACATAACCTAGTTCTCTACCACTTTTTCATCCATGTTGTCTCTCTCTTTTCTTTCACCATCTACATCATCTTCCTTATACAAGTACAGAATAATATTTCTTTCACAGTGTTGTTGCTGAGCTTGTTAAATATAATATTGTGGTGGAGAAAATAGATGTAAGGATTATTAAATGCAAGGAACATGATTATACCAGTTAGCTCATAATATGTTTGCAAACATAAAATGAGTAAACAGAAAATTAAAGTAAAAAAGTGTACATGAAGGAAAAAGGACACATAGTAATACAGTTTATTTTAGGTAAAGTGTTACACTCAGTAGGTTTTGTGTCTAACATAATTTGTGATATGATAATTGGTTAATATTTTCACCAGTTAAAAGAGCTGCAGAAGATAGTGAGGCAGTCAACTGGCTATATAGTTAAGATACATAGCCCCAGTAAGAAAAAAGTGAATGGCTAGAAAAACAAAAGAAATTCAGAATTGGATTTGGGTGAAAACGGTAGTAAGTGTGATACTGAGTCATACATAAAGATTCCAGTAGTTAAAAATAAAATAAGCTAGTGTGGAGAATACAGGGCTATCAGAAAATGAAGCGGGACTCTAATGGCAAAAAAAAAAATAATAATAATAATAACTAATGAAGAGAAAGTGAAACTACCAGTGGCCATGGTGAAAAAAAATGACGCTCATGAGTTGCCTTTTATAGAGGATGAGCTTGATTAAGGAGAGAAGCCTTGCCTATAAATATAGGAGAGAAGGTCATGGCCTCCTGTAAATAGAGGAGAAATGCCCATGTCATCTACCTCATATAAAAAAACTGATGAAAATAATGCTGCCTTGGCTGACTTCCACATAAGCTTTGTCAGCTTCAAGAAGGCCCAGTGGGGATGCAATAAACCAAGCAGAGCTAGAGAGAATACAGGATTAGACAAGGAGTCAACAACAAAACAGCTCCACTCTCTGATGATACTATGAGATAATAAATAGTCTGATCTACAGGATAGCCAGATATAAAGCACATATACTGAAACATTTATTAATTCTAAAGCATCTTAGAACATCAATAATGAAGTTATCTCAGAGCCACATTTTGGGACAGTTATTTAGGAATGGATAAAGCAAAAGTTAATATTTTGGCTAGATTTTACTAGTTAGGCATTATTAAGAGTATAGAAAAAAGTGTGCATCTTGTTCAGAATGCCAAAGGACAGCATCCAACCCAGTATTTAACAGCCATGTGTTACCCTTATGGATCATGGAAGTGGCATTTCAGAAAATAGTAATGGGCATTGTAGGTTCAGTTATGAAAGTAAGAGCCATCAGTTTATCATAGTAATCATTGATTATGCACAAAATGTTATCAGGCAAGACCCCTACTGATGAAAAATTCAGAGCAAAAGAACTGTTATTGCTCTTTTCTAGGGCAGGAGTTCTCCAAGAAATTGTTACTGATTAAGGCTTCTTATTCATGTCCATAGCAGTGCACAAACTTTGACATTTTTTTTAAGTGATACAGCTAAAGACATTTATATTTCACCCTCAGGTGAATGGGGCAGCTGGACACTTTAGTAAAACTTTTATAAAAGGCTACAGAGACAGATAGGAGAAAATGGGACCAACTGTCTCCACATCTTCTCTTTCTGTAAGTGAGGTACCCCAACTTTCAACTGGATTCACAGAATTTGAACTGCTATATGTTGGACACTTTTGAGACTTACTTGGTAAAGAAAATAAACATGGAAGGAGGAGCACACTCCCTTTAAAAGTGTGCCAAAGTAATTGGGAGGGTGGGTTGATGAGAAAGGAGGTTTGAATGAGGAGGTCAAAACTAGAATCAGAGTGGCTGCAGCCAACTGGCACAAAGTGCCAGGGTTATTACATGACAGAAAAATGCCAAAGCAGCTGAAAAGTAAGGTATACAAAACAGTGGTACAACCAGTACTTATGTATGGTACAATATGCTGGGCAGTAAAGGCAGAGCAGTTGAGTAAACTAGTGGGGATGGAGATGAAGTGCCTGAGATGGATGGTAGGATGCACACTATTGGACAGATGAAGAAATGAGGAAATCAGATTAGAAGACAAAGTAGACAAGGTCAAAGAACAGATTATGGTGGTTTGGGCACACATGCAAAAAAGAAGTAGACAATCTGGTGAAGAAGATTTGGGACAAACAGGAAGAAGGCAAGAGGAAATATGGGAATACAGCAAAAAGGTAGACAGATTATGTGAGGGAAGACCTGCAACAGTCACTCATGAGTGTTAAAAAAGGTAGGAGAGTGGTATTGGACTGGGAGAGGTGGTGACAGTTTACACAACACCCTGACCCCATACAAAAAAGTGGGAAAAAGAGAGTTGATGATGATGATGAAAGCATTTTAGAGACCTGCAGAACTGGTTGGGAATTATGCCTAAAGTAACACAATGTATGTCTACAGCACAGGGGACATGACAGAGAACATGCAACCAAAATGCTGATTTCAGAGAATTTGAGCCACATTTTTATGTTTGTATTTGTTTCTTAATCAGGTAGATAACAGGTCCAAGACCCATTTTCAGCTACAATGTGGGACAGTTATGCAAGAACTGTAGACATAACATTTATCATTACAAAAACGTAATGCATAAGATAAATTAGTCAATGCAGATTGTTAGGACTGTGAGGTGTAGTTCCTGTGGTACAGGCATTGATTCCTTTAGCTCATATTTGCCTGTTGTGTGACAGTCAGGTAGTCACTTAATGAAACAGTGCTTTGGGACAAAAGGGAATGTGGTCTAGGCTCCTCTATGGTCTCCTGACCTGCAAACCTAGTAACTACCATTGAACCTATTACATAAATATATACATACATTTATAAACCAAAACATTTTTCAAGATACAGAAACATATTTTTAAAAACAGCAGCTCAAGGGCTACAGTGTTTTCATGGTAATGCAGCAAGTCAGCATTCTGGGATTTCAGATTTTTAGTGGTACAGTTTTCACAGCAATTCCATGGAAAAGTATATTGAGAATACCTATTTTGTAGAGATGATCTTTTTAAAAAGAACTGATCTATAAAAGAAGCTGCAAAAGAACACTATCACTAAAAGCCTTTGGTTTACATATAATGCAACAACCACTCGGCATAAAGCAGGACAACATACTCATGTTATTATCCATGAAATACGTTCCTTGCAAAGAGCAAAAGGCTTTTGAAATTGTGAAAAACGATGTAAGTAAATTGTAGGGTGATAAAACCAGGAAAAATGAAACTAGAGCAGTTACAGGATAGGTTCCTGACCCAGAGACTCCCCAGACTCTGGAATAGACTGCCCATACATGTCAAGCAAAGCGCCTCTTTGGCCCTCTTCAAAAGGTGGATATTATATAATACGTACCTGGCACTCTTGGCGGTGTTAACAGTAATAAGTTTTAAAAAAATCAAAGAAATATATGCATTAGCATATAAACATAATTTAAAAGGAGTTTTAATATTCTTAAGCAGCAGGTATATAATTATAAAGCGGCAGATAAATTTAGAGTTACAGCAGTAATGGCATGACTGTTTTATGGAGGTATAATGATTTTGAACTTCTGTTAAATCGTAAAAGGAATTACGATTGTATGCACTTTACTAAAACTGAAGCAACAGTTTTGAAGATGTTAAATGAAAAGTTTAATAGAAATGCAGTTGTACACCTTTAAATTACATTGTGGTAAACTGTGATTTCAGTAGAATACATTGCACAGTTTTAAGTTAATAATTTCTTTTTAGGAAAACAAGGAAGATGGTTTTATATTTATTTTCATAAGTATATATAGGGTGTCGGGAGTAGTGCCTAACATCTACAACAACTTTTTCAGTATTGTGGGTTTCGATTTTTTAACATATCAGTACTTCGAACATTCACTTTTTTCATCTGCAGTATTTAAATTTTGGTGTTGTGTTAATTCAATCTACTGAAGTAGGTGTGTGTGTGTGTGTGTGTGTGTGTGTGTATCTGACTGTATATCAAATGGGCACCTCTCCTGCTCCACCTTATAATGTGTGTTAACCTTAAAGCTGCCCTTAATGCTAACCCTACTCTGCCTGAAAAAAAAAAAAAAAAAAACTTTCAGTAAAACTACCACTATACAAAATAATCAGACATGCACTGTAAACAAAATCTCACCAGATGCACAACAGTAAATCTGTTCCCTTACCTAGCCCTTAATCTAAACCTAACTTGCAAACACATGCACACACTTCCACTTGTAATGCTCGGTCTTTCCCATACTTACCTTACCAATACACTGTCCATTTAACCCCATTCAATAATTGCAGCACTTGATGAAAAGTTTGTTTGGCAAAATGCTCTTTTGCCATGCAACACACTCACTTGGCAAAGTGTCTGTTCAATCATGTGAAGGAAACCTACATAAATATATATATAGGAGGCCCTTATAAGCCTAGCCAAGAATTTCTTCCATGTTCCCACAATGTCAGCACCTGTTTTCCCTGTCCAGCAGGTATACAGGTGGGATCCCAGGGGTATATCTTCTGTTTTTCATCGTGTCTTCCAGGTTCCTCTTAAAGAGGGCTAGAGAGGTACTCTGCTTGACATGGAGAGGGAGTCTATTCCACAGATGGGGGGAGTCTTTGGCACACAAATCTATCCCACCAACAAGTTCTGTTAATGCCACAGACCAGGTTATGGCCTTGTGTGTCGGTTGTGCGACTGAACTTTGTCTTACGGATATAAAGCAACTCCATCAAGGCTGAGTCTGAGACAGCCCTGTATGCCAGACACAGGCAACTCTGAGTAGTCTGTACGAGACTGAGTAGAGGGGCAGGGCTTGCATATATAAATCTATATCTACGTGAGTGTTGTAGAAGTTACTGCTGCATACATTTTATTGCATGCTAAAATGCCGGTGTGGTACATTTGGTCGAAATATATAACAGTTGAAGTTCATTATATCAAGTGTTATGTTACATAATTCATGGGCATTTTCCTTTTCTTCGTGATTGTGCTTGTGTGACCCTAGTTAGTAAATTTAATTTTTGGGGTGTGTGGAGCAAAGTCCTTCATGTAAAAGTTGCTTATTATTTTTCTTTTTTTAATCGCAAATGTAACGTATTGACATATTTGTGATGACTTTTTTCATTGATTTTAATTATGATTAGTGGTAATAACTGATCAATTTACTCAGTGTTTTGTATTTTGATCAAATCTCACTAGAGATTATTCATTATAAACTCATGTACATATATATAGTTTGCGGGGGGATGTTTTAGTACAAGTAATTAAAGCCAAATTTCTGAAACCCAGGCATGACAATGCGACAGTAATTTCTCCCCAGAAGAGAGACAGTCTTTTAATATTCTAAGATTTTTTGAGTGTACTATTCTGTAGAGCTATGTGCCAAGATGACAACGGTAAAGCACATACTTCAGAAGAAGCAGCTGCAGCTGGGGGAATGGTAATGACATCTAAGGCAATGGCTACTTGACATTTTTACCACCACTGAAAAAACTAACTCTGAGGAGGAACTGGAAATGTATCTTAACACCTTTGAACTTTATGTTAACCAGATGGGATGAAACTGAACTGGCTGGGTCAGGAAATTACTAGCTCAGTTAACTGAAGAAATACTGAAAGCCATCATGAACATTGACATGACCGACTACTGCAGCTGTGATGATGTCATAAAGGTTTTACTTGCCAATGTTTGTGTTAGATCAGAGACACAAGCTCGAAAGTTTCATAGCTACACCTTTTCCTCATAAGAAAACAATAAGTTTACAATTATGTAACACAGGAGATCATTAATTTATTGTTAGCTCCAGATGGTTAACATAATTACAAAAAGAAAGAATATTATAGCAATCTATTAAGTATGGAAAAATGTTCACGTAGCTACATTTGTACAAGTGACAGTAACTTCTGTTAAACCTTTGAAAACTATAATCTCTGAAAAGCATGCTGTTAGTGATATTATGCCTGTAGAATGTGATGGATTATCTTCTAAAATGGTTTTAACACTATTATGTTACTATGCAATTGCCACGTTAATTAACTGCAATGCCTTAATAGCAGAGAAAGTATAGCTCTGTAAGAATTTACTGTAGCAATAGATGTCCTACTAATCACTGTTGCAGCATTCCAAACTTTTAAGGAAGGACATCTGCAGTATGGTAACACAAAAGAAAGTGCAGTTATGTAAAATCTTACCATAATGGTAGATGTCCTTCCCTTCACTGTTGCAGTATTCATTACATTAGGGATTCCCTGCCTAGGGCAGCCCAACATCCAGCCAGTATACCACAGCCATAGGCTGCTTTAAGGTACACTGTGCATCACACTTATGCTGCTCATCTACTGTAGGGTGTAAAGGTGACATTTGGACATACCATCCTCAGAACTGAAAGCCCCAGTAGGAACACCAGTCCAAGGAAAACCAAGAGGTAACCAGTACATCCAGAAGAGAAATGGACCAGGGGGAGGTGGGAGGGAATGAATACTACAAGAGTGAAGGGAAGAACATCTACCAGTATGGTAAAATGTTACACAACTGTACTATGTCCTGCCATATCACTTTTGCAATATTCATTACATTAGGGAGAGTGCCAAAGCTCAGGAAGAAACTTTGGAGGAGGCAGGACCAGAAGAGCTCTCTAGGAAGTCATGAAGGATGGCCTTAGCAAAACCATCTCTAGCTCTGGAGAGTTCATCCAACCTGTAGTGCTTGGTAAAAGTATGCACAGAAGTCCAGGTAGCTGCCTCAAGAATAGAGTTAGTATCCAAACCCTTGAAAAAAGCACCAGAAGAAGCCACAGCTCTAGTAGAATGAGCCTTTACAGAATAAGGAATTCTCTTACCGTGAAAAGAGTAACAAAGAGAAATAGCTTTTGAAATCCAAGCAGAAATAGTCTGCTTGGATACAGCTAATCCCAAGGACCTAGGATGAAAATAAAACAAAAAGCTGATCAGATTTCCTAATAGTCTTAGTCTTATCCAAATAAAATCCTGAGTTGTCTATGCACATCTAACGTGCAGCACCTTCTCACTAGCAGATTGTGGAGAAGGGAAAAAAGTGGGAAAATGAATAGACTAAGTGACAACTCATTCACCACCTTGGGCATAACAGAAGGATTAATACACAAGGACACCCTGTCCTTATGAAACACCATAAAAGGAGGACAAGCTATAAAGGCTTGAATCTCAGACACCTATCTGACAGAAGTAAGGGCCAACAGAAGTACAGTCTTCCAAGAGGCAATGTCACAATGAAGCTGAAGAAGCAGGCTCAAAAGGAGCCTGAGTCAATTTTTTCCAAAACAAAATTAAGATCCCACAGAGGAGGAACAGGCTTCATGGGAGGCCTAATATGAAGAATGCCTTTAAGAAATTGTTTAGCTTCAAATCTAGAAGCTAAAGGAGATAAAGGCAGACAGGTAGAGACAGCTGATAAATGGGTCTTAACAGAAGAATAGGCTAACCCAGCATTGAGCAATTCACACAAATAAGAGAGAACCAAATGAACATCCACAGAAACTGGACCCAGGTTATGACAGAGACATCCAACAGAAAACTTTGTCCATTTGGATGAGTAGGACTTCCTAGTATTGGGTTTCCTGGGCTCCTGCAGGACCCTAAGCACATCCTCTGAAAAAAAAAGATGTCTATGTGGAATCAAAAGCCAACACCAACAGTGTCAGTTGAAGAGCGGACAGGTGAGGATGGATGAGAGATCCTTTGTCTTGTGTGAGTAGCTCCACCCTGTGAGATAACTTGTGATGATTGCCCTTGGCTAAACAGAAGAAGAGGGAACCAATGCTGTCTCTGACAAAAGGGACTCACCAATACGATTTTGGGAGTGTCCTGTTGAATTTTGAACAGGACTTTTGGAATGACAGGAAGGAGAAAGAAAGCATAAAGAAACATCCCCTTCCAAGAAAAATAGAGCACATCCACTTTCCACACCATAAGACCTGGAACTCTGGCACAAAACAGAAGATGTCTGTTCAGAGGGGAGGCAAATAGATCTACTTGAGGAGTTTCCTAATGGTGGACAGTGTCCAGAAACACATCCCTGTGAGGCATCCATTTGTGGGATTGAGTTAAGGACCTGCTCAGAGTGTCTGCCACAATGTTCTGACCTGAGGGAATGTAAACTGCCAGAGGAGTCACTTTATATTGGACAGCAAGATCCCATACCCGGAGTGCCAACTGGCAAAGAATATAAGATCATGTTCCTCCCTGTCTGTTTACATACCACATCATTGTGGTGTTGTCTATAAATACCTTGAGAGGTCCAGGAGTGAAAAGAGGATGAAAATCCTGAAGAAGCAGCAGAAGGGCTCTCATCTCTTTGACATTGATGTGCTCCTTCTGTTGAAGAGGTGAGCATAGCCCCCTGCACCTTTAGGGAGCCAAAAGCTGCTCCCCATCCCATGTTGAAGTGTCTGTGAACAGCTCCTGAGACAGAAGGGGGGATGAAAAGGGAGCTCTTGAGTTATGGACAAATGCTGGATCCACCAGTGAAGTTCCTTCTTGAGACAAGGTAGAAGAGGAAAGTACAGTTGTGTACACTTACCATAAATGTAGATGTTAGAGTGTATTCACTTTTGCAGTCCTAACATATGGGTTATCCGGCTCCCGGTAGCCCTCAGTCGGCCCGGATACCAGAGAGCTTGGTATATGACGTCAGCTGCCGTCGGTTGTAAACTGATGTCAGAACATCAGGTATAAAGGGAGGAGGCCGACCCATTTCCTCAGTTTTTCTTGCCTTAACTGTCAGGAGCCCCCAAAAGAAGGCCAAACCAGGAAGGAAACACCCTGGAAAAAAGCCACCCAAAAATAACATAAGTAGTCTGTGCCTTAGGAAAAAAAGGGGAATGGAGGGTGGGAAACCAGGACTGCAACAGTGAATACACTCAAACATCTACATTTATGGTAAGTGTACACAACTGTACTATGTTCTTCATGTTTCACTGTTGCAGTTCTAACATATGGGTTGATTCCCAAAACCCAGGAAAAAAACAAAAGGGGGGAGGAAGAATCACAGATTAAGGATTAGTAAGGAGGCCTTGCAAAACTAGCCCTAGACTTAGAAAACAAAGATAGGTTGTAATGCTTTGTGACAGTATGGACAGAAGACCAAGTGGCTGCTTCTAGAATGTGCTTAGTAGGCACACCTCTCAAAAAAGCTGCAGAAGCAGAGGCTGCTCTAGTAGAATGGGTCCTAATGCCCTGGGGGGGACCTTTCTATGCTGCAGGTAACAAAAGTGAATACAATGAGCAATCCATTTGGAGATGGTTTGTTTGGAAATAGCTTTACCCTGAGTCCCAGGAGCAAAATTAACCAACAACTGCTGAGACTTCTGAAAGGGTTTAGTCCTATTTAAGTAAAATCTCAACTGCCTGTGCACATTAAGAGAGTGAAGAATCCTTACCCCTTTATTCTGTGGGTTACTGAAGAATGTAGGCAGATGAACAGACTGGTTAAGTGCCAGACTGGAAACCACCTTAGGCACAAAGGAGGGATTAGTTCTCAGAGAAATCCAGGCTGTATGAAAAATAATGTAAGGTTCTACTGCCATTAAGGCTTGCAGCTCAGAAACCCTTCTGATGGAAGTAATAGCCAAAAGAAAAGCAGTCTTCCATGAAAGGAACTTTAGGTCTGCAGAGGCAGCAGGTTCAAAGGGAGAAAGAGTAATCTTCTCCAGGACAACATTAAGATCCCAAGCAGGAGTAGGAGCTTTTCTGGGAGGTCTAAGATTGGTAGCTCCCATCAGGAACTGTTTCATCAAGGGGTGAGAAAAAATTGGTTGTTCAAAAGAACAATGGGCAGAAATTGCTGAAGCATGAATCTTAATTGAAGAAAAGGAAAGTCCACCAGTAAGCAAACCTGCTAGATAATCAAGAATGAGGGAAAGAGAATGTTGGGCAGAGTCTTCTCCTTTAGCCTGCATCCAAGAGCAAAATATCTTCCATTTATCTGTAGAGGATTTCCTGGTGCTAGGCCTCCTGGTCTCATGAAGAACTTTCACCACCTGTTGGGAAAGATTTAAAGAATTAGCCAGGCAGTTAAATGCAGAGTTTGAAGATGAGGATGAAGAAACTTTCCCTCTTCCTGAACCAACAGATCTGGTATCAAGGGAAGATGCCAAGGCTGAGCTTGGGAAAGGCTGCGAAGAAGGGGATACCAATCCTGCCTGGGCCAATCTGGTGCTATAAGAATAGCCTTTGGCTTTTCTTCCCTTATCTTTAGCAGCATTCTGGGAAGAAGAGGCAGAGGGGGGAAGGCATAAATTGAGAGTTGTGTCCATTTGAAGGACAAAGCGTCCACTCTCCATGCTTTGTCTGGTGCAGAAGGTTGGAAGGAGATGATTGGTGTGAAAGGAGAAATGATCCACATGAGGAGTGCCCCAATGCTGAGTGATGCAATGGAAAATGATCTTGTTCATTTGCCACTCATGAGGATCCAGAACATGCCTGCTCAATTGATCCGCCAAGGAGTTTAGCCTCCCTGGAAAATACTGGGCTATTAGATGTATGCCCATGGAAGCTGCTAAGGAGCATAGTTTCATGCCGAGTCTGCACAAATGGTAAGAGTGAGTCCCCTCCTGCTTGTTGATGTACCACATGACTGTAGTGTTGTCTGTCCTGAAGAGTCCCAGGGTAGAGTAGGTCCTTGAAGGCCAGCAAGGCCTGCTGCACTGCCATCCATTCTTTTAAGTTTATGTGCAGAAGAATCTGTTGTGTGCTCCAAGTCCCTTGTATGCCCCTGCCTTCCAGATGTGCCCCTATACATAATCTGAGGCATCAGTGGTGAGAGTCTGGCTGGCAGGTGGTGGGTGGAAAGGCGGACCCTTGTTCTGAGAACAGGCTGTTGCCCACCAGAGAAACTCCAGTTGCAGACAGGGAATAAGGGGAAGAATCAAGTCTAAGTCCTGTGTGTTGACACTAAAGGTTCTTGAGGTACCACTGAAGTTCTCATATGCAGCCTTGCATATGGGATCATCAGAATACATGAAGCCATGAACCCCAGTGCTTGCAGTAATTGCCTTGCAGAGAGCTGGGTCATGCTTGCCAAGTTCTTGAAATAAGCCGACAGATCTTATTGTTTGTCTTGAGGGAGGAATACCATCTGGGTGGCTGTATTCAGACTCGCTCCCAGGAAAACAATCTCCCTTATAGGAACCAACTTTGACTTCTTCTCATTGACAGTGTAACCCAAAAAGTGAGAATGGTTTTCACGGTCCAAATCCTTTTTAACTGTTCTGCAGAGTTTGCTTGAAAGAGACAGTCATCCAGGTAACGATAAATTTGAATGTTCCTCTGCCTGCAAAAAGCAATGGCTGGCGCCAGGCACTTTGTGAAAACTCTGGGAGTCAGCGCAGAGAATTGGAAGTGTTGCTCCCCAGCCCAAAAATGAAGAAACTGCCTGCAAATTTCAGTTATTGGAATGTGCAGATAAGCCTCCTTGAGATCCAAAGTTACCAGTCATGAATCCTTGTCCAACATTGTCAGTAACTGTTGAAGAGTGAGCACCTTGAATTTGGGAATCACCAGAAAAGTGTTTGGAATAGACAGATCCAGAATAGGGCACCAGGTGCCCCCTTATTTGGGTACCAGAAAAAGTCTTGAATAGAAACCTAGGCTTGCCTGATTTGCAGGAACTGGCTCTATAGCCCCCATAGTCAGTAGAGAAGAAATTTGATTCTCTACCTCTGCCCTGGGAGTTCTGGGAATGTCTGGGTACCTTTGTAGAACAGGGAAGGTGTGAAAATAAAACTTGTAACCTTGGTTTACTATGTTGAGTACCTATTTGTTGTCTGTGATGATTTCCCATACCCCTGCGAACCAGGCTAACATTCCCTCCAAAGGAAACCCTGGGCCTGCAGAGGTAGGCACAAGAAGGCCGGAGTCATTGCGAATACTTGCTTTGGGAAGCTGGCTTGGAACTCCCTGATTTAGCAGAAGAAGGATGTCATTGTCTAGAACTTTGAGGGGCAGAAGCCCACCCTCTGGAAGATCTGAAACCCCTAGGCCTAGAGCAACCCTGCTTGCCAGGATCAGGGAAAGACCATTTCTTGGAAGGATAATGCCTACTAAACTGAGGAGGCTGAACCTGAAGGAAATCTTTTACAGCTTGCATAGATTTTGCCTTATCCTCCAACTTTTTCAGTACCTCCTCAGCCTTGTTACCAAAAAGGTTGTCTTTGTGCAAAGGAAGATCCAGAAATTTAGATTTTACAGGTTCAGAAAGAGGCTGCTCCCTAAGCCAAGCAGGCCTTCTAATAACGGAACCAGTGGCTGCTGCTCTGCACAAAGCCTCCAAGGTGTCAAAACCACAATGACGAGAATGCTTATTAACCAGAGTGGCATAATTTAGTAAATCTTCTAAGTCTTTGTTCTCTGACATGGAAGGAATATCCCGAGCTTAGCCTTAATAGCCTCCAAAGTATGCTGCTGATACTTAAGCATGTGAAAAAGACAATTCACAGATCTAATGGCAAGAGCTGCAGAGGTATAGACCTTTTTACCCCACCTGTTCAAGACCCTAGACTTCTTATCAGAAGGTACAGGGTTTTTAGCAATAGTAGCCTTAACACCCTTGGGACCTTGAGAAATAATCTCAGGATCAGCAGAAGGGTTTCGAAAAAGAAACTGATGAGAATCAGGAACCCTATAATACCTATCAGGTTTTCTCGGAGCAGGAGGAACATAATTACGAGTTAAGTTTCCATGAAAACAGCATCCACAACTTCCAAAACAGGAGGTATAGCCAGAAGTTTATGCTGTGGCAAATGTCAAAATTCCCGGATCCTCTTCTTAGACAGAGGGAAATCCTGACTTTCCCATTTAAAGTGCTCCCTAAGAGTATTCAAAGTATCCCCAAAGGAAAAATCTTCTGGAGGGGAGGCAGAGGGGATAGAATCCTCAAAGCCAGAAAAAAGTTGAGAATTTCCTTCCTCACCAGCAGAAATACTGGAAACCTCAGAATATGATTCAGAAAAAACATCAGGAGATAATTCCCTAGCCCTCTTGGAAGGGGGGAGTGAGAGCCCTTAATAAGGGTAAGAAAATCATCAGCCATCTTAACAAACTGGGACTGAGGCACAGGAGAGAAGGCCGATGCCTGCTTGTGGGTAGATTTGCGGCTGAAAGGTTTGCTAGTAATCCGGAGGGACTCGAGAGGCCTAACAACTGCAGACATCTGAACTAAGGTAGTTGGTCTGGCTCTGGTCTCATGTCGAAGAGAAGAAGCGTCAGAAGCCGGTGCCTGCATAGCAGCTCCGGACCCATCTGAGGCGGCAACAGGCGGAGGGTCTAAAGACAAGATAGCAGCCTGCGACATGGAGAACTCCGTAAAGGTCTCGGCAGAGGCCTGTGGCTGAAACTCTGTGGACTGTAGGGGCTGTGAAAACACCTCACTAGCTACCGCTGGGCTGACAACCAATTTCACTGGCATGTCGTCAGCAGCTTTAACCCTAGGCCTGTCGCGGTCCTAGTCCTTGCATTTTCTAGGTATATCCAAAGTCGGGAGACCAAAAGATGCCATACCGATGAACTTAGGCCAGACTCCGAAATGCTTATATAAAATCTTAGCTCTACGGCATATGGTACGCGGTTGAAAGATCACAGTTAGGGATGTTGTGCTCAAGGCCCAAACAAGTTATACAATAAGAATGAAAATCACGCTGCGGAATCTGTTTTCCACAGGCAAGACAGTTATTAACTTTATCTGACATTCGTTAAAGCAAGAAAAGAGGATCCCCAATGGGGTACTTATCTGAAGATGTCTTTAACCTGGTAGTTGGAATGCAGAAAGAAGGTAATCGGCCGACTGGCACTAGTACAAATTGCATCTACTTCGGGCTCCGCTGCAAGAAAGACGAAGGAAATGGTGTTGGCTGCCTTCCTTTATACCTGACATTCTGACATCAGTTTACATCCAACAGCAGCCGACATCATATACCAAGGACTCTGGTATTCGGGCCGACTGAGGGCTACCGGGAGCCGGATAACCCATTCATTAGGACTGCAACAGTGAAAAACGAAGAACATCTACAAATTCTAGGGAATGTGCATGTTAAAGCCAAACTGACTTCAGGAACCACTGAAACTTCCTCATGTGTAGTTTGGCCAGAGGAAGCATAGGGATGGTGGATGCCATTAATTCCAAAACTCTCAGAAACTCTCTGGCTGTAATGGAGACCAGAGAAAAAAGAGTTTGAAAGCAGGAAATGTGAGTCAAGGCATTGGGAGGAGCAGGGATCCCAGCACCGGTACTGTCTGAATCCTGCAACCCAGAAAAACATGGTCCTGAGAAGGAGTCAGAGAAGACTTTTTGAAGTTTATTGTAAACCCCAGACTCTGACAAAGAGAGATGACAAAATTTAGATTTTTTGACAGTATCTCTGGAGAGGATGCCTGAAAAAGCAGGTCGCCCATATAGGGATATACTTGAATCTTCTAAAGCCTGCAAAAAGCAATCACAGGAGTGAGGCATTTGGTGAATACCTTTGGGGCAGTAGAAAGGCCAAAGGGCAAAGCAAAGAACTGAAGATGCCGGGAAACAACAGAGAAATGCAAAAACTTCCTGAAAAGGGGATGGATTGGAATATGGAGATAAGCATCCTTGAGATCCAGAGACACCATATAAGCTGGAGGAATAAAAAAAAGGGAACAAAGTCTGAAGGGACAACATTTGGAAAGTGGGCTCCTTCAGAAAAGTGTTTAGATGAGTGAGATCTAGAATTGGTCTCCAAGTACTCTCTTTTCTGGGTACTAGAAACATTCTGGAGTAAACCCCCCTCCGCCTTTGAGAAACCGGCACCTCTTGAATAATACCCTTAATCAAAAGGACCTGAAGCACCTCTGGGAAAAAGGGGAGTTGTTCCTGAGGAGGCTGAGGAATACCCATAAAAGGGGGAAGGGGCTTCCACACCATAAAATACCCTTGGCGAATAATGGACAGAACCCAGGAATCCTGCGTAATCTGTAGCCAAACAGGAAAAGAGAGAGGCAAAGAGAAAGAGGAATGTGGCTGGGAAGAAATGGATAGTTAAGACAGCGCCTGGTTTATATGGAAAGGAAGACTTCTAACCCCCTGAAGTCTGAGTAGCCTTAGCAGAAGGAGCCCGCTTGCCACCCTTTTGCCCTTAGGAGGAGGGTGAGATTGCCTGTGAACCAAGGCTGACTTATTGGGGGAGTTTCTCTGAAATTTAGTAACAGGAGAAACAAACATGTTTAAGTTCCTGTAAAGCCTTCCCCTTATCCTGAAGGGACTTAAACAAGTCAGCAACAGCTTCCCCAGACAAGTGTTTACTATCAAGAGGGTCATCCATCAGCTTAGCCTTGATATCATCAGACAATGGTTGAAGTCATAGCCAAGAATACCTCTTCATCACTGACCCAAAATCAGCAGACCTAGAAGAAGCATCTGCTGCATCATAATGACACTTGATGGAATGATGAGCCACTTGCAAGGAAGTCCCTAACAGCGAAAGAGCAGAAATTTTACCCTCAGTGTTTGGAAGATCAGAAATAACCTGACAAGCCAGAGACAGAAGAGCCAACACATATCTGGTCATATGGATCTGATAATTAATATCCCTAAACGCCAAGGTAGCCCAGATATAAACCTTCTTACTTAGCTTTGCCATGGTTCTGCTGTCTTTATCAGAAGGCAGTAACTTGAATGAAGGAAGCAATTGACAGGGCTTGTCAGAAGTTACAGACACCACTGAGGGGTCAGCAGCAGGACACATGTACAAAAGGTTACAGTCCTCAGGCACCCAATAAATGCTATCAGGTTTCTTGGGAACAGGGAGCTGCAAATAACAAGCTTTAGAGGCACTGGAAAATGCATACAACAAAGCAGCCAAAACACGAGGAACAGCAGAAGGTTTAGGAGATGCCATCTGCAGCAACTCATAGTACCGGTTATCGATCTCAGCCTTGAGCATAATCCCATTTAATAAACTCCATCATCCTGGAAATTGTGTCTCCAAAAGAAATCTCTTCAAAGGGAGTATCAGGATTGGTAGATTTCTCTTCCTCTAACCCATAGTCCAAAGGAGAAGGAATCTGAGAAGAGTAAGCAAGGGATTCCTCATCAGAATCCAACTCCTCATCAGAGGAATCCTATTCCCTGGGTCTTTTAAGGGGAGTGGAGCAGCAAGGGGGAGCTGGAATAGAAACACCCTGAGCAGGATTTAATACCATCAAAGCACTAAGCAAACCCTGACTGAAGACCTGCCACTCACACTATGGATCCTTAGGGGTAGGAAAAACATGTTTATTTTTTTGTTTTTTCTTTAAAGGGACATCTGCCTTATAAAATTTGGAAGGCTCTGACCCAGCATGGCATTTAATAATAGTAGTAGGAACTTCTTCTCTGACTAAAATCTAAGGAACTTCCCTAGGCTCCTCAGAAATGATCAACAGCGGATCCCTCTGAACATCCAAAATGGACGTCTACAAAGCCTCCTCACACATGCTTAAAGTCAGATACCTGACAGCCTCCAACTCAGTTGCAGCAGAAGAATTCGACAACAAAGCAGGGCAAACCTCTGAGCATTCACTCACCTCGGGAGAAACATTCTGCAGAGGCTGAACAGCAGAAGATTCCAGCCTAGGCTTCTTAGCCTTCTTTTTCCCTGACACTTGTCCCTCGGGTTGAGAAGTTCCCTCCATAGTATCTTTTGTGAGAAGTTTAAGTCACTGATTCTCAAGATATAGTGCCAAAGAAGAAAGTCTACTACACAAAGTTTTAGGTACAAAAGCCTGACAGATAAAACAGGACATATGGTTGAGTGAGGCACGAAGGTAAAACAGACACTCTCATGGCAGTCTTTATGGAGAATCTGTCTCCCACACTGGCATTTGCCCTTTTTAGATGACATGAAATCCCACAAGCAACCAAAAAGACAAGTAGAAAAGAAACCCCAACAGGGCAGTTATCTGCAACTGTTCCAAAACCAGAAATGGAATATAGGCGTTCAGACCAATGATCAAGAGATGGCGTTCAGACTGGCAGCAAAGAAGCTCAGTGGTTGCTACATCTGGACATCACCTTTATGCCCCATGCTACACGAGGAGCATATGTGTGATATATGGCATACCTTAAAGCAACCTAAGGCTTTGGTATACTGGCTGGACGTCAGGCTGCCCTAGGCAGGGAATCCCTAATGTAATGAATGCTGTGATATGGAAGGACATCAGTATGTGTGTAAGAAGAAAACTATCAAAGCAGCAGCAGTGGTATATATTCACAGTGATAACAAACAGTATCCTATTATTCAGACTGAAATACTGATGGGTCTATATTAGATTGTCGAAATCTTCTTTCATTGACAGCTTATTCATCAACCCATATCCATTGAAACTGACTTCAGCAAACATCAACATTTTTTACAGGTTAATTAACAACTGGACAATACCCCACTTTGCCTTTTTCCCCACCGTAGTGCACTCTAGGAGTTGGTATATATAGCTGGGGGAGGTGTGGGGGGCAACCCCCCCCACTTGGGTGTGTTTGATTTAGTGCAATGTGTGTTTCTGTGGGACAGTGGCCAATCGGTTATTTACCCTGTAATTTCGATGTTTGCTAAAGTTAGTTTCAATGGATAAAGGTAGATGAATAAGCCATCGATGAAAGAAGATTTTGATGATCTAATATAGAGCCAATACTGACTGGGTTTGGAAAGTAGTCCATCCAGTTGCTGCTGTTCTCAGTTTATCATACATCATGATTATAGGGAAGAGATGTGGAGGCAATTGGGAAGAAGGTACTTATTTTGACAGAACATCATTTCAGTGTGGGGAGGGAATCCAGCAGATTAACAATGCCAGAGATGTGTATCTGCCTATCCTAGATAAGTTAGGTGGCACAACCACCAGACATATTCATTAATGTGAAGGAATTCAACAAAGGTTTAGGAAGCCCTAAGGTACAAGATTGGTTACAGTAAGTTAAAGAAGGAGAACCAGCACCTGGTCAGAGTTCTAAACCAACAACTGTTATTGTAGGACAGAGAATTCAAATAAGGGTTGAAAATGGGCAACAGATATCTGTAAATAAAAAAGAAAAAGAAAAATTGAAGATCAACCCTTTGCAGAAGGACAGCAACCTAGGGAAGAAGAGAAAATTGAGAGTATGGTGTTCAGTCATTGTAAGACAGAGGCTTAACTACATACAGTAAGGGGAAAGGAGAAAGTAGTTACTGAGTGACAATATAACCTTGGACTAAGCACTAATGATATTCCTGTTGATTCAAAATATAAGAGCTCTAAGGAAAAGAAGAGGATTCTATGCATCAGGTTCATAAAGACAGGAAACAAGAAAAACTATATAAGACAAAGATAACAAGTGGCTCTATATAATAATAATATGAGTTGCCTTTTCTAAGAGAAAAGTTAGACACTGAGACCCCAATGTTTGTATTGTTAGGGGAAAAGTGCCTTCCATCTCATGACAGTATAACTTGAGGAAACCTCAGAGTTTGCAGACCTTACATACATGACTTGATACATTGCCAAGTGGCTTATAAATAGGATACAGGAAATCAAAACAGGGGAAGCTATCTCCACAAACAGACCAGTCACCAATGGAATCCCCCAGGGTTCAGTACTGGGATCTCTCCTGTTTGGAATCTACTTCTCTGAAGTAAAAGCCAAAATTAAGGACTCTGGCTGACTAAATTTTTAGATTACTGGAAGCTAGGAGCAGTCATTAGATCCCCAAATGACTTAGCCATCCTGCAAGAAGGTTTGTTCATAGGTTCATAGGTAGGTACTAGGCTATCGGCCCTAGGGCCCATACAAGCCTAGCCAAAAAATGTACCCTGGCTTTCGCCACCCAAGAAAATTATTTTCCTGTGCCCCTGTTGAGCAGAGCCACAGAAGTGATCCCTGGGGTGAATTTCCCATTTTCCATCCAATCATCAAGATTTTTCTTGAAGAGTGCTAATGAGGAGCTCTGTTTGACATAGATAGGTAGTCTGTTCCAGAGTATGGGAAGTCTCTGGGACAGGAATCTATCCCTCCAGCATGTTCTGTTTATTGTGGTGACAAGGTTAAGGTCCCTAGAGCGTGTAGCTCGGAGGGATTGGGATTTCTTTAAGTGGAGCCATGTCCAACAGCTCTGGGTTTGACATAGCTTTGTATGTTAGGCAGAGATCGCCCCTGAGTAGGCGATATGCGATGGAGTAAAGCTGTAGTTTTTTGAGACAGTCTGCATAGGGCATCTGTTTGAGGCCAGTAATCCTCTTTGTGAGGTATTTCTGTGGTCTTTCCAGTTGTTGTAGATGTCTTGTGAGGTACATACCAAAATGGGGCGTTGCACTCTATAATGGGTCTAATGAGTGATGAGTAGAGGGGAACAATGTTTTCTGGATGAGAATCCTTTTGTGATGAGATGAGCCACATAGAAGGATTTCCTGACCACTGTGGCAATGTGATTATCAAAGGAGAGACTACTGTCCACCTGTGTCCCAAGGTCTCATCACATTTTCGGCATTAAGTAGACTACCAGCTATGTGGTAGTTCATGGGTATAGAGTTTTTACCAAAGGGGATGACAATGCACTTTTTGGCATTGAGCTTCAGGCCATGGCTTTGACACCAGGTATCTGTCTCAGTGAGGCCCTTTTGTAGTTTGTCCACATCGTTAGGAATTTCGATTATGGCTCCTAGTTTGCAGTCATCTGCGAACTTTGTTAGCCAAAGACCTTCTGTGTTGGCCTGCACTTCAGAGAAGTAGATACCAAACAGGAGAGGACCCAAGACTGAACCCTGTGGTACTCCACTTGTCACTGGTCTGATATCGGATTTGGAATCCGCTACTTTCACAGTGTGGGTTCTGTCCATGAGCCAGTTGGCAACCCATCTTGTGACATAGGGATTTATACCTAGTTTAGTGAGCTTATCTATAATTCCAGAGTGGGGGAAAGCCTTGGCGAGATCAAGATAAGCTGTGTGAACCATTTTACCCTCATCTATGGCTTTGGTGACTGCTTCAAAGAAGTCAATCAGGTTTAGGAGACATGATCTGCCTTTTACAAATCCAAACTGAGTAGGGTCCAGAGTTTGGAGATTACCAATGTCTTTGTTTATGAGTTCCATGATGATACATTCCATGGCCTTGCAGACCAGGCTCGTCAAGCTAATGGGGCGGTAGTTCCCAGGGTCTGTCGTGGCTCCCCCTTTGTGGATTGGGATAACTGTCATGGTGCGCCATTCAGTGGGTACAAAGCCTGAGGTGAGGCTATGATTGAACATGGTACTTAGGTAGGGTGCCAGTTCATTCTGTAGTTCGTGTAGAACGCAGCCTGGGATATTGTCAGGTCCCATGGATGCTGTGTTCTTGGCTTTGGAGAGTGTGTTTTTTACCTGTGCAGCCGTGATTATAGGAACTTTGCATTCTTCCGGTATAGAGATGGGCCCTCTAGGGGTGAGAGGGGGGTAAAGTTAGCACTGAACCTATCTGCTAAGATGTTGGCAATATCAGTTGGTTCTGTATATTTAGTGCCATTATGCTGTAACTCAGAGCAGATCTGAGTGTTCCCATTTAGATTCTTGACATAGCTATAGAATGCTTTGTAGTTGTCTTTAGAGTCAGTGGCAATTTTGTTTTCGTAACTAGCTTTGGAGGATTTTATGAGGGATCTCAGCTTCTTACCGAGGTTGACCAGGGAGTTCCTCCAGTCATGGGATTTTACTCTTTTTTGCAACAGTTTCTTTCTTCTGTTGTAGAGTTTGTTTATGGCAGAGGACCACCAGATTGGCTTCCTTTTTTTGGAGGATAACATCTTGGTTCTATTAGGGATAGCATGATCCATGCACTCGTGTAAGTGCTTATAAAGTGCATTTGTGTAGGATTCGGCAGTCATACCTCTATTGTCCATCTGCATGGGTGTCATGAAGTTTGCCACTTCTGTCTTAAGAAGTGTGAAGTTGGCTTTTGAGAAGTTTTTTACAATGGTTTCCCTAACTGGGGCTGGGGGTGGGATGTGGATGTCTAGGCTGATTAGCTTGTGGTCGGATCTGACCAACGAGGAATTGACCTCTGGTGTGGAACACTGGTTTGTCCCAGATTAATAACTGATGCCAAAATCATGGACTGAAACTAAATGCCAAAAATGCATTAAAATATCATATGGGAAGCCAGCTACCCAGGAAGACTACCACAATGACAAGATGTCATAAGAACTGGCATAATTCTTTGGGATTTGGGAACTTATGTGGACAGTGACCTAACTTTCAACCAGCATGCATCCATTGTTAGAAGAAAGTCCTTCTACATTGCACAGCTTATAAACAAAGGGATTGTGTCTAGATTTAGGAATGTCATTATTTCCCTTTACTCAGTTCCCATTAGGCCAGTCATTGAGCATAATGTGTCCTTTGGTGTAAATCTGTCCAGAAACAAGCAGCAACTGGAATGCACACAGAGATACTTTACTAAAAAGATACAATGCCAAAAACTGTGTCATACATGGACTGACTCAAAGCCGTGTCACTATACTCAGTATCTTACAAAATGCTAAGAGGTGACCCATGTCTGGCATTCAAGGCATCCTCCAACTCAATACTGATGGACCTACTGCACATCAGAAAGTGAAATGGCATCAGAAATACTCTGTCTAGGGATCTAAATCTCTCCTGCAACATCAACAGAATGGTTTGGAGGGACACAAACAGGTATATCTCGCAGGGAATACCACTGCTTTGGAATAGACTACTCACCCATATAAAACAAAGCTCATCCATGTCCATATTCAAGTGCAACTTGAATCTATGGATGGGCAATAGAAACTTTACCCCCAGAATGTCCCCTGTACTACTATTGGACAGAGGCAGCTCCTAAATGCTTTATCCCAATGCACTGATCACCTGAAATTATCTAAGGTATAATCCCAGTTATTCTGTCTCTCTAGGGATAACATATAATTAATGAATAAGGCGAATCTAAGACAAAATGGGATAGGTTAATTCAAGCACTAAAAGGTAAATGGATAGACTTAAAGTGTCCCACAAGGGCAGGTAGCCTAGTACTTGACTATGAACATATGAACCTTCAAGTAAGCTGACTACATTTTTAAAAGGCACAGTGGAGAGATGACATCTTGAGCACAGCAATGGAAATCTAGCTAGGATTGTATGGGAAGAACCTGAACAAGATGTTCCTACTTCTTACCAATACTTTGAGTTACAAGAGAGGAAGTAATACAATACGCAAGACCATTTAGAAACCTGGTGATGATATTGGCACATACCCATGTACTAGGGGGACACCTAGGAATAGATAAAGCTAAAGCATAGATCCTAATAAAGTTTTACTATTCCAGAATAATGAAAGAAATTGAGAACTTCTACTAAAAGATACCCTTAGTGTCAGAAGGTAGACCCTCATCCAGGCTCTGAAAATCCTTAAGATTCCAAAGCCTGCCCTAGAGATGTCATTTGAACATATTGCAATGGATACTGTTGGGCCATTAGTAAAATTCCAGCTATAGATTTCAATACATTTCAGTTAGCTTGGACTATGAAACTAAATACCCAGAAGCCACCCCACTATAAAAAGCTAATGCTGAATCTATATCTAGTGAACTAGGCTTGTTGCTTTCCAAGACAGGGATACCAAAGGATATACTAACTGATCATAAACTGCCTTTATAAGCTGGAATCGTGTGCTAATTGCATCAATACTTTTTCTCAAGTTACTTGAGAAAGCCTTGTTTATAACGTGAAAGCGCTTGTTGTTTTTTTTCTCTTAATGGTTTACTTCTTCATGGCCCCAGTCATACTTTGTTGGATTTTTTAATATAGTAAGTGTTTGTGTTACGCAATATCTGTTGCTATAACAACAGAAGACCCTTGACTGCATTAATAAGTAAAGGTTCATTGAGAATTGATGGATATAATATAAAAAGAAGGCTAATAAAAGCCCAATTGCAGAGCATTTGCCACTTGTGGTGGAAAGGCTCTGGGTGTCCAGGGTGGCTGCTGTTGGCAGGAAGCACTCAATCATAATGAGGAAGGCCTTGAATAATAACACTGGAAATTGATCCTGTCAGAGGAGTCCAGTGACAGAGCTACAAAAAGAGACCGTCTCCCAGCAGTACAGTACTGAGTTAAAAGTATTTATTTGCAATATGCTAACCTGGTAAGTAAGCTGGTCAACTGATCCTTTTCAGTCACACCCTGGATTTATTAAAAATAACAGCACATACAATGTTAACAGGAATCCATCAAGAAAGCTTGCACAGGTTATAAAACATACAATAAGAATAACCATTTATAAAGTATGCAGTACGTACATGTACAAAGAGACAAATATATACTTTTATAAGTTTATATTGCTGTAAAGTAATGCCAAGTGAAGTCAGTTTCGATGTATATGAATTTATGAATAGTATTAGCCAGTATCATGGAAGAATGTGCATTTGGCATCATTATAGCAATTATTTGAAAGCACTTTAAAAAGTTTCTAAGATGTGATTTTTTTTTTTTGCCTCACTAAACAGTTGGTTCTAGAAAACAGGCCCAGTTCTGCCAAGGCTTTTTTCCCTGTTGCTTGTTTGAATGTTGGCCTTAAAACTATAAAAATGCTGTCTTGGCTACTGCTTGTACTGTTCTCTAAGACGTTGTTTTCCACTAAGAAGAGGACAGTATCCTAGGTGTAAGATTTTTAACCTTAGTGTACCAAGTAAGAAATTAGCCCTGCCTGTCATTGGGAGCCAGTGAAAAGTCTTTAGTACATCATAGTGATGGGAATTTTGGGCATTTAAGGTTGCTATTCTGCTTACTTTTTATTCTGTATTTTGTAGTTTCTACAAGTTGTAGGATGAATGCATGCTCAGTAGGTGAGAGCATATTCAAAGTTGTGAATTGCAAGATTTTTGGCTATGGGGATGGAAGGTAGAAGACACACCACAATTTTAACTGTGTGATTATTTTTGAGGTGATGTAATCTGTGTTGTTGTTGTTGTTGTGTCTTTCGGCTTTTCCCGGTTTGTTTAATGAAATTAATAAGTGGGTCAAGTGTTAGATCAAGGTGCTTCTGTTCTGTAACATTGGTAATGTGATTCCCTTCTAAGTATTTAAGTAGTAAGGTAGGCAGAGATGGAAGTTTTTTAAAACATGAAAATACTATAAACGTTTTTAGTATAAGTAGTATAAGGTATTTGCTGTGCATTTAGTTAAACCACATGATTTTGTTCTGCTTGGAAGAACCTGCCTTATTTTTGTTTATATACAATAAAATGGATTATTTTTATATGACTGGTGGTTTCACCTCCTTTAATATTCCAGAGTATGTATGTGTGTGTGTGTGTCTATACATCTATGTACTTTCATCAAAAACCCAAATGCTCAAAAAAATATTTATCTCCAAAACATCGAAAGCCACTTAACTGAAAAAAAAACAATAAAAATAAATTAAAACTCCCATGCTTGCCCTATACTCACTGCAACTTATATATACCAACACCAAGATTTCACCACAGTGGGGAAAGTGCAAATTCCCACTCCCCAGTGTACCAAGACTTTCCATACACAGATGTCAGCAGTCTTCAGTATTATGAGGCTTGGATTTCTTAAGGTTGAAAAAAATGTTCGGTATTACAAGCATTTGACTAAATGGCAGATTACTACTCAAAGTACATTGGTTTATAAACAATTTCTATGCCTATTACCATCATTTTATTCCAAAAGTTATTTTACTGAGACAACTTCTAGGAAGATACCATACTTGACACTTTTATAAATTTTAGATCACTTTGTGATCAAAAGGGAGAATAAAAAACTGGAGAAGTAGAAGCAGCTTTGTAATAGCTAGAGCTGTTTTTGTGCTGTAATATCGTTGTCCTGACATGCACCATTTTGATAAAATCACTTTCTTGCATTAATTACAAAGTCTAATATTTACTTTGAAGAGGAGTCATGAGTAAAAATCTGCTTAGAAGGAAATAAGGTTGTGACACCTCTAAGTTACGTCCACGTATTGTGGTGTGAGCTAAAGAGGCCAGTTAAGCAGTTCAGCTGAGAACCAGATTAAGTATTTTATTGGGCTACTGTAGCTGTTTACTTTAGCTTGAATAAATAGTAAGGCAAGATTATCAAGGAACATGACAGCACCAGCTACCACTGACCTCTTCAACCACTGACGTGCACAGTATCAAATAAATATGCATGTTATGGCTCCAGCAAGGGTAAGGTGGAGGTTACAGGATAAAAGACAGAAGTTCAAAAGGAAGCAAGACACAGTATGTTACCCTCGTTACTGTTAAAGAGTTTAGAAAGCTTCATAAGACAAATGAAGTGAGACAAGCACCAAAAGACATGAACAAACATATATCAATGAGTGGAAATATTGGTGAACTTCGTGCATTGCAGTATAATGCCCAAAATAGCTTTACTGTCATGTTCAAATAAAAGGCCAGGAAAGCATGTTGAATTGTTAACCTATTTCTGATGTATATATATATATATATATATATATATATATATATATATATATATATATATATATATATATATATATATATACATTTTTTTTTATTTGGTTTAGTAATACTTTCTAAGCAGGCATGCTAGACACAGAATGAGTACAGAACAGCAGAGCAGACATGCCAGTAATTCTTCCTTGGACTACAACGGCATTCTTGTCATTTAGGCAGCAGCTACACCCTCAATGACAAGCAAATGTCTTCTTCAGTTGTGTTGTGTGCCCTACTGCAGGTCTCATCATCATCAACCTATTTTCCCCATTTCTAGATGGGAATGTGGTACATCAACTGTCACCACCTCTCCTGACCCAGACCCACTCTCTTACCTTCTTTGACAATCATGCCTGCCTGTTACAGGTCTTGCCTCACACAGTTCATTCATCCCTTGGCTGAATGACTTCATCTCCTCTTGCCTTCTTCCTGTTTCTCTAAAACTTTCCTTACCAAATCATCTTCCACTTTCATGTGCATGACCAAATCACTGTAATCTGTTGTCTTTGACCTTCGCTGCAACTGAGGCTATTCTCTGTCCCAATGCCCTTATTTCTGCACCTATCCCACAAAGTGCTACCTGTCAGGCACTTCATCTGCATCACTTCAACCTTCCTAAGCTGCACTGCCTTCATTACCTAGGTTTCTGTGCCATACAGAAACACTGGTGACACTGTTATTTTTGTACACCCTAGTGTTCAGCTTCTTTGGCATTCTTTTGTCACACACTATGTTTGTCACTCGGTGCTAGTTGGCTGCAGAATCTCTGCTCCTCATTCAGACTTCACTGCTCCTCTGCCACACTTTCAGATACCTTAAGCTGTTAAAATCTTCCACTATTTTCTTTATTCTCAGTTTCCATCCTCTTTTGATTTCTCCATTTGCTGCCATGACCACTGTCTAGTCTGTTCTCAGCTTCATCCTGTATGCCTTAACTTTTGCATTCCATCCCCCTATCATTTGCTGAAGTCCCTGTTCAGAGTCTGCTTGTAATGTGACATCTTCTACATACAGTAGGTTTGTTGATCTGACCCCTCTGGCCTGTTTACTAATGTAGTCCATCACCAGTATGAAGAGATGTGGGCTCAGAGGTGAACCGGCCCAATGCATTCCCTCTCCTGAGTGTGAGGAGTGATATATAAGGGTTTTGGATAGTCTGGAAAACTTTTATCAACCAAACAATCCTAATGTCTGCAGCACATAGTCCCACAGTTATTGAAGAAAGAATTCTTATGAACCCTCTCGCTGCACCTTTGTTATTTTACACACAGAGTTCATGATCCTCACTTCCACAATGTGGCTGTAATCTGGCTGACAGGACAGAAAAACATTTCCCTGTAAACTCCAAGTCTCACTGAATTTAGTTAATGCATGCACTTGCCTCCATCAATAAAACATTCATTTTAGCTTTCTAACACATAATCACACACTTAAGTTATTCAGTACTTGTGCTGGCCCTTCTAACAATGTGAAACACTTTTGTAATCTGTTAATATATGTAACATTAGAAGGACTTCATTCCTACACAGAACTATTACCTAGTGACATGTTTCATGACTTCACTCATAATAAAATGGCTATGTGGGTCCCTATGCTTAACTTTCTGTACCTTGTCCCCAAACATGTGCACTTATAGTCCTAGTTAGAAAAAGACATTTGTCCACTGCAGTTTATATTGGTCAGTGCAACATATGAAGGGACACATTTTACGTATTATTATTTTTATTATTACTATTACTACTACTGCTATTTTGTAATTATATGTGTGTTATCCTAGCAAACACACTTGACAAAGTTTCCCTTTTCAGGAACAACCCAGAAGCACGGTCTGGATAAATGACTTGTTCAAAGTCACACAGGAGGCAAATGGAGTTGGAAGGAATCAAACCCTGTACTTTTGACTATAGGAAGCAGTTTATAAACAGATCAGGGCCTTAAGTGCCAGACAATTTTAATTCAGTGTAAATGTTAACGAAAACAGGTGTTGCATGGACATGCATTTTCTGAAAAATAAGAATTACCACACTCATTTCTGACTGACTGTAATCCTCAGTGATATACCAGAAAATGAAAAAAATAAATAAATAACAAGGGACAGAACAAACGTACAAAGCAAATCAGAGGCATTCTGGAAAAAAAAAAAAAAAAAAAAAGGACAGCTGAGAGGCAGAGAACTGTAATCTATTTAGAAAGTCAACAGGCCATTGGGTGTTGCACTCACATGCATTTTCTGAGCAATAACAAATATGAAACTCTAATAACTGGCATTATTGATTGTTTGTAATACTGATTTACCAGAAAATCAAAATAAAACATTTATACCAAGAATGGCAGAAATATTATACTTCTTCTTTCGGCTGCTCCCATTAGGGGTCGCCACAGCAGATTAACTGTTTCCATTTCTTCCTGTCCTCTGCATCTTGCACTGTCACACCAACCACCTGCATGTCCTCTCTCACCACATACATAAACTTTATCTTAGGCCTTCCTCTTTTCCTGTTACTTGGCAGCTTCATCCTTAGCATCTTTTTCCCAATATTCTCTGCATCCCTCCTCAGCACATGTCCAAACCAACGTAATCTTGCAATCCTGTCCATCCTCATCACACCCAGTGCAAAGCTTAACATCTTCAACTCTGCCACGTCAAGCTCTGACTCCTGCCTTTTTGTCAATGCCACTGTCTCCAACCCATATAACATAGCTGGTCTCACTACCCTCTTGTAGAACTTCCCTTTCACTCTTACTGGTACTTGTCTGTCACAAATCACTCCTGACACTCTTCTCCATCCTGCTTGTACTCTCTTTTTCACCCCTCTTCTACACTCACCATTACTCTGAACTGTTGATCCCAAGTATTTAAACTCATCCACCTTCACCACCTCTACTCCCTGCATCCTCACCATTCCTCTATCCTCCCTCTCATTCACACACACATATTCTGTCTTAGTCCTGCTGACCTTCATTCCTCTTCTCTATAGAGTATATCTCCACCTCTCCAGGGACTTCTCCGCCTGTTCCCTACTCTCACTACAGATTACAATGTCATCTGCAAACATCATAGTCCATGGGGACTCCTGTCTGATCTCATCTGTCAACCTGTCCATCACCATTGTAAATAAGAAAGGCTCAGAGCTGATCCTTGATGTAATCCCACCTCCACCTTAAATGCATCCATCACTCCCTCCGCAGACCTCACCGCTGTCATCCTGTACCACTCTTACATACTTCTCTGACACTCCCGACTTCCTCATACAATACCACAACTCCTCTCTAGGTACTCTGTCATATGCTTTTTCTAAGTCCGCAAAGACACAATGCAACTCCTTCTGACCTTCTCTGTACTTCTCCATCAACACTCTCAGAGCAAACATCGCATCTGTAGTGCTCTTTCCTAGCATGAAACCATACTGCTGATCACTAATCATCACCTCCCTTCTTAACCTAGCTTCCACTACTCTTTCCCATAACTTCATGCTGTGACTGATCACTTTAATCCCTCTGCAGTTACTACAGCTCTGCACATCACCCTTATTCTTAAAAATCGGTACCAAAACATTTTTTCTCCATTCCTCAGGCATCCTCTCACAATTCAAGATTTCATTGAACAATCTAGTTAAAAACTCCATTACCATTTCACCTAAACACCTCCATGCTTCCACAGGTATGTCATCTGGACCAACAGCCTTTCCATTCTTCATCCTCTTCATAGCTATCCTTACTTCCTTCTTGCTAATCCACTGCACTTCATGATTCACTATCCATACATCATCCAACCTTCTCTCCCTTTCATTCTCTTCATTCATCAGCCCCTCAAAGTACTCTTTCCATCTGCTCAACACACTCTCCTCGCTTGTGAGTACATTTCCCTCATTATCCTTTATCACCCTTACCTGCTGCACATTTTTACTAGCTCGGTCCCTTTGTCTAGCCAATCGGTACAGGTCCTTTTCTCCCTCCTTAGTGTCCAACCTTTCATACAGCTCTTCATACGCCTTATCCTTACCCTTTGCCACCTCTCTCTTTGCCATGCACCTTATTCTCCTTATACTCTTGTCTACTTTCTCCATCTCTCTGACAATCCCACTTCTTCGCCAACCTCTTTCTCTGTATACTCTCCTGTACTTCTTCATTCCACCACCAGGTCTCCTTGTCCTCCTTCCTCTTTCCAGATGTCATACCAAGCACCTTTCTAGCCATCTCTCTTACTAGCTCTGCTGTAGTTACCCAGCTATTCGGTAACTCTTCACTGCCACCCAGTGCCTGTCTTAACTCTTCCTTGAACTCCACCTCACAATTACCCTTTTTCAATTTCCACCATTTGATCCTTGGTGCTGCCCTCACACTCATCCTCCTCTTCTTGATCACCAATGTCATCCTACAAACCACCATCCTATGCTGCCTAACTATAAGACAAAGGAATAGTGAGAAACTAAGTGAAAGACAAACACAGGTAGAGATTTAGACGAATCTAGAAAATAAGCTACCGTTAAGAATGGGATAATTAGTAGGGCATATAAAATATTGCATTATAACCATAGGAGTCAATCAGAGGAGGTTAGAAAGGATTGAGAAGAGAGACTGGATAAGTAATTCACAAAGAAACAATGACAGGATATAAGTATGGCTCCCAAATATGTAGCAAAGTCCAGAAGATTTAAAATATTTACTTGGAGGTATTTGCATAGTATTTTTATAACCGAAGCAGACTCCAAATAATTTTTCCTCAGGTCCTCAGGGGAGATGTGACAAGAAAGAAAATAGTAATTAGGAACTTATTGTTTGGGAATGTATTGAGTTGGCAGACTTTAAAAATTCCCTGCAGACTACTCTGTCAGAAATACTGGGTCAGCTTATTGGTGTAACTAAGGACATGATTATTTTAGAGCTGTGATACAGAATCAGCATTGCCTAGACCTAAGGACCTTGTTGAGTTTAATTCTGGTAGCTGCCAAAAACAATTACTAGAAAATGGAAATCAAAGTCTAAGCCAACCATACCTCTCAACTGTCCCTGATTTACAGAGATGTCCCTGATTTACAGAGATGTCCCTGATTTTGACTCATATTTTAGCTCTGTCCCTCTTAATCCCTCCTAAAACAGATGACTTTTAGAGGAAAGGTGGTGAATTACACTTAATAAATAGTGACAATAATTAAGGGTTTTAGACTTCTTTACCTTCAAAAGATGTAAATTAATTCACCTTATGTTATTCTGTCAATGTTGTAAGTTAATAATACTATTTTAAAAGTGTCCCTGATTTTCTCTGGATTTGTCCGTTATTCGGTTAACATGTGTCCCTAATTGGTTGAAAGCTATGAAGCCAACCATACTAGAAGTAGTGAATATAGTAACAGAGATAAAAAAACTGGAAGTGGGATCTTTAGAAAAGGATAGGGGCAAATTACATAGAAAAAAAATGGGAATTGTGGAAACAATACATCCAGAATAATGTTTTGGAGGAGGAATGAGCTATGTAATGTCTGACTGACAACTCTATAGAAGATTATAGGTGATGTATGTTTGTAACTGATAATATGTCAATATGGTTTATTTTCATTTATAGAGATGTATGATTGCCTATGTCATAAGTGATACTTTAACAAAGATGTTTCTTGTTAAAAAATATCAAAATGTTTTGCAAAATTAGGGACAGATGAGAAGTAGACAACTCTAATTCACTTAAAATCTTAAGCAAACAATGGATTTTGCATCAAGATGCATTTTCTTAGCAATATGAACTATGAAAGGCTAATGACTGACATTACTGAGTGACTGTAAACCTCAATGGTTTACCAAAAAATGAAGCATTTTATGAGGATAAAGTGAAGGTAAAAAATGTGAACCACAATCTGACATTCTGCAAAACCAGGGAGGGCGGATCACAAGCAGAGCTATATGCTATTCTCATTACTAGAGGGTGACCCCCTCATACATATAAAAATACATAGTGCACTGCATAGTTACTTACCAGATCCACACTAAATATAATAACATTAAGAACTGCATGGTACTGGCTTTTTCAGAAGACCACATTACTGCTAGATTGCAGACTTGTCCACTATGATTCCTTTTTGAATGTGACAAGGTTTAGGAAGTCTCACTTTCACTGGTTCTACATTTCAGCCAGTGAGAGAGAAGAAAGTGGAGCTGTCACATATTGATACAAGGAAATGGAGAAGGCCTAAATATTTATACCTATATATATTTTTTAATGCTGACAAGCAGGTGTGCATCAAGGTTCAGCTCTGAGCCCACTGCTATTCAGACTGGTGATGGACTACATTACCAAATGGGTCAGAGGGGACAGATCAACAAAGTTGCTGTATGCAGATGATGTGACATTACAGGCAGACTCTAATCAAAACATCAGCAACGTTTAGGTGAATAGCATGCAAAAGTGAAGGCACACGGTATAGAACTGAGTAGAGATAAAATAGTTGTAATGTCAACAAATGAGGGAAATCAGAAGAAGCTGAAAATTGAGTTAGAAGGGAAAACAGTGGAATGGGTTAACAGCTTCAAGTAACTGGGAGGGTTAGTTGAGGAAAAGGGAAGTCTGAATGAGGAGGTCAATGCTAGAATCAGAGGGGCTGAAGCCAACTGGCACAGAGTTTCATGGGTAGTGTATGATAAAGGAATGCAAAAGAAGCTGAAAAGTAATGTGTACAATATAGTGGTACAGGAGCCTATGCAGTAATGGCAGAGCGATTGAGGAAGCTAGAGGTGATGGAGATGAAGTGCCTGAGATAAGTGGTAACATGCACACTGTGGGATAGACAAAGAAATGAGGACAAAAGCGTACAAGCCAAAGTAGCTCCAATTGCAGAGATGGTCAAATAGAACAAATTATGGTGGCTCAGGCACATGTGTAGAAAAGCAGAAGACAATCTGGTAAAGATTTGTGACAGACATGATCAAGGCAAGAGGAAATGAATCTGTCCTGCAAAGAGGTGGATATATTGTGTGAGAGAAGATCTGGGACCGTCAGTCATGACTGTTGAAGAATATAGGAAAGTTTCATTAAATTGACAGAGATTGTGAAAGTTGACATGACTTCTCAACTCCTTGTAGAAGATGGGAAAAAATGGACTGATGATGGTAATGATGATTTATGGAGTCCCCAGCTAGTACTAGGCCCCAGGCAGCTGCGAAGGTCACTTTATGCTAGATACAATCATATTTCCCAGTCCAGTTAGCAATTTATATCTGGGCATTCACCCCATTATTAACCATTTGAGAAGATCTGTTATGTTTCTGTATAATCCTTCATTTCTTAAAGGGTGTATTCCATCAACACTTTACTGAATATCTTCTCCTGCCTCTAGCCTAGTATCTGGATTAAATGACATGTCATTGCCTGTAAGGGAATGACATAGAAAAGAATCACAAACTCTTAGAAGAGATTCAGTGCCCCCCACCTCCTTAATTTGTTACAGGATCTGTCCATGAAATTTCATTCAGACTTAGAAAACACACCGTTCTTTTGGAAATTCATGATTATGTATAAATTCCTCTGAACCTTTTTAAATGACAGAGATTATACTTTGTGATGTTCTTCATATTGATCACTGCTGCAGTAGCTTTAGCTATATGGGTTATATCCTGCAAAGGATATAACAGCCAGCCAGCTTCCAAAGCTTCAGGGCACCTTTCATGCACTCAAACTGTCAAGCAGCTTTAGCTGAGCTGACTTAAAAGACAAGTTTGGGCATGAATCCCTTCAGAGCTTTACTGCCACCGATCAGTATGCTTCTCTGAGGTTTTTGATTATACATAGATAGCTTGTGCTTTCCTTTGTTGGGCAGGTAAGTTTCCCTTGGGGAAAAAAACCCTTCCATTTTACTTTTTACTGTTGTTTTATTACTTTCCTCTTCAGGAAAGTTATTTTAAAGCTAGGAGTGTTGTGTTTTAATGGATTGTCTTGAGACTGTAATGTACTTTTAGATGGAGCACTAGTTTTTTTTCTGTCAATTTAAATTTAGTGTTATCTAACTGATCAACTATTTTCTGTGGAGAAGCTGTCTTTATTTTAAGGTTGCAGGTTGCCATAGTGTTTGAAAGTGCTTTTTACTGTACATTTTCTGTCAAATAAAGCAACTTTTGTGGGCTGGTAGTTTTACTGGCACTGTTGCTTGTTTTTGCCAGGATAGAGGCACCATTTTTGGCTTGACAATGGAAAAGATTATCACTCCCATGGCTGCTCCTTTATCCATTCACAAAGAAAAAGTTAAGCAAACAGCCTTTGCCACCACTGCAGGCTATTCATTTTCCACAGTTGCAGGTGGGTGAGTCTGCTGTGGCCATTTATTGTACCTCAGAGTACTCATCTTTTACTCCAGATCCCTCTGGTGTAGCACCTACAGCCAGTACAGACCAGGGGTTAACCACGTCCTTTGTGGCTGTTGGGGTTCCCTCTGTGGGCAAGGGAGAACCACTCTTGTCAGGCCTTGGAGGGAGAGTAATGAAGGTTTCCTTGTTGTGTCAGAATGCTGTGCCCTTCCCTGAGGAAGCAGCAGCTGCCATTAATAACATGGTTTGCCTCATTTTTCTGTCAAAAAGAAACAGAAAACCAAGCATGTATCTACTCCTTCTCAAATGTGTCTGGATAGGAGTAGTTTATTGGGACTGGCTCAGGATTTAATTCAGGCTATTGGTCATTCTTGTACAGTAGTTTCTGGTAAAAGAGAGATGGATGCCTCCTTTCCTGAAGAGATTCAAGATTCTGAATCTGGACAGGAAGATACAGGAAGGGATTCAGGGTTTTGTCCTCAGATTTCTTTTCCAGACTCTGGAGATCTCTCTTTCTGATTCTGCATGTTGGGCTTTCTGTTTCTCTGAAACAATTCCTAGAATGCCCCAGTGTTTTCAGTGGGAGAACACGGAGGTTTCTCAGTCCCTCAGAAAATACTATTGAGTTGTTACAGAAGGATTTTCAAGAGTCTACACCCATTTTTCCTGTCCTGTCTGCTTTAGAGGATGTGTGTCTTACTACCTGCAATTTTCCTGATGGTCAGCCAACTGTCCCTAAAAAGGCAGATAGGATATATAAATTCCTCAGACTTTTAATTTTTATACACTATTCCCAAACATGACCTAGCAGCTATAGCCTTAGTTGACTCCTCTGCTGCTAAGCACTTGGTTAATTCCAATCCTACTCTTTCCAAGGATGGGAAAATTATTAATAGGTATGGGAAAAAGTGTATACTTTTGTGACTTTAAATTTAAAAATTTTACACTGTCAGGCTCATATGTTAAGGTTTATTCAGTCATATTGTGAAAATATAAGGAATGTTTTATTCATAGTGTCTTCTTCTAAAGAAAAATATGTTTCTTCTATTAACATGGGTCACAGATCATTGTTTGCAGTGTATGTATGACTCGCTGGATACTTATTCCAGGGTTATGCCCACTGGTACAATTTTAAGGAGGTTTTCTTGGATGCATTCTCAGATTTTTCCAGATGAAGTTAAAAAATGAAATTTTAAATTCTTCCTTGGATAGAGATTTAGTGTTTGTCTGTCTGCTGCAAAGGTAATGAAAACATGTGATGAAAGGGACAAGCTGATCCAAGGAATCTCTAAGATTTTCAGCCCTTCTTTTCCAAATCGCCCATGGGATTTTCTTTCTCCTCGTCCAATTTCAACAAAAAAAGAATAAACACTCTCAACAGAATTCAGGTAAAGAGACATTTAAGAGGTGGCATGAAGGTTCCAAAAAGAAGTTTCAAACCTCCCAAAACCAAGGCCATGCCAACAAATCTGAATGACTCTTTAAGAAACCTTGTAACCCCCCCCCCAACCCTGGCCATCTTTCTCTTCCAGAATGCCTGAATCCCCAATTTTCTCTTGGGCAATGGATTGTTTCAGACAAATAGGTTCTGAAAATCATCCATCAGGGTTACAGATGGCAGTGGGAGAAAATCCCTCCTTTCCAAGGGGCCATTCCTAATCCTGCAGATCAGACTGTTTTGTTTCTACCTGTTCTTCATCACATGCTGTCCCAGGGAGTGATATAACCAGTTCCTCCTTTCCAGGCAGGGAATGGGGTTTTATTCAATGATGTTCCTAGTCCCACAAAAAGAAAATATGTGGAGACCAGTTCTGGATCTTTCTTTCCTAAACCTGTTTGTGATAGTGCCTAAATTCAAAATAATGCCACTTCACAACCTGTCCATACTTCAGGTGTTTTTTAAGATATTGTGTGTCTGGATCACATTATCAGTTCTCTGCCTTACCCTTTGTGAACACTCTTGGTACAGTAGATACTCCAAAGTGTCTAACTCCAGCTACAGCTCATTGCAGGCTACAGTGTATCCAAATCTTTCTGTATTTAGAAGACTTGCTTATCTTTGCAGAGTTTTTTTTCAAAATGTTAGGAATCTCTCTCGAGTGAGAAATCTCTTGCACAAGCTGGGATTCTAAGAGAACATTCAAAAGTCTTTTTTGACTCCCTCACACAGGATTGTGTTTTTGGGATGTCAACTAAACACCTCAGTTCAAACAGATTTTCTTCCACAGGAAAAATAGATTTTTATTTAGATCTATTTCTAAGTTTTTCCACTCAGACTTCAATCACTATGAGGGAATACCTCCAGATTTTGGGTCTCGGGGCATCTATGATTCTCATGATATGCCTGGCAAGACTCCACATGACAAAGATACAGTTGTATCTGAAATCTCTTTGGTCCTAGCATCAACACCCTCTATCTTTTCATATCCCAGTACTGGGGTTTGTCACAAAAGAAATCACTTAGTGGAGACAACAGTATCTTTAAATCATGGTCTCTCCTTCTTCCTCACTGCTCCAAAGCAGTCACCACAAATGCTTCAGACTTAGTGTGGGGAGCAGTTTCAGGAGAGATGAAAGTGCAAGGGTTGTGGGACACCAAGGACAGATGTAAGCACATAAATATCAAGGAGATGCTTGTTTTGATTCTCTGAACCATCTTTTGTCACTGGGACATCTTCAAGTGGTTACAAGCAATACCGCACATATATGGTACATCAACAAGCAAGGGAGAACGAGATTGTACCCCTCTGCAGACTAGCCATGTTAGCTTGGGATATAGCTTCACAACAAAATATCACTCTACAGGCATCTTACATTCAGTCAGAAGAAAATTGTGTAGCAGACAAACTGTGCAGGATCAGGGCAGACCCACACGAATGTAAACAACATCCGGGGGTCTTCCAACATTTGATTCATCTGCAGGTAGTTCCTAAATCAGACCTCTTTGCCTACTCTCTGAGCAATCAATTTGAAAAAGTCTGTTGCAGAACACACACAAGAAGGCCTGGAAGACAGGTGCCTTTATTTTCTTTGTGCAGGAAAGTTCCTGTATGCCTTTCCACCCTTTCAACTAATATCCAGGGTACACTGAAGATTCAGAAGAAACCCCACATGATCATTATGGTGACTCCCTTCTGGCCCAGGCAACTGTGGTTCTCCCTTCTTTTGAAATTGTCCAGGGAATCTAATCACACAAGAACAGGGGTGGTTGATGCACCAAAATTTTAATCATCTTCAATTGACTGCTTGGATAATAGGGTCTTAGATCCTTTTGAGCACCTGTTTTCTGAGGAGGTGCAACAGGTACAAATGGAGGAAAGAAAGCCTGCTACTAGAAAATCATATATTAGCAAAGGGAAAAAAGTTTTCTAGTTGGTGCCAACAACATATCCAGCACTCATTCAGGTCTAATTGTTCTCTGGTTTTACAATACTTGTGTGAGTTATTAACCCATGGCCTTTCTTATTCCTCTATCAGGGTTTACTTATCAGCCATTTCAGCATGTCTGCCCATGAATTCTCCTCTTTCAAGGCAGTTGCATGTCCAAATGTTCTTGAAAGGGGTTTTGCATAAGTGGCCTCTAACAAAACATGTGATCCATAATCAGGATCTTAATTAATCTGGCTGATTTGAAATTCTTAACATGGAAAACTGTTTTATTGACTGTTCTGACCTCCACAAGAAGAGTATCTGAGAAGATGCAAGCTTTTATGGTGAGTCAACCCTCTCTCATTTTCCACAAAGACAGGGTTTCTTTGAAAAGTAATCTTTATTTTATTCTTAAAGTAGTATTCTTGATTACTTTAAGACAAACTATCCATTTTCTTTCTGAACCTAAAAATGAGGGAGAAAGAATACTCCATACAGTGGATGTCCATAGACAACTCTGGTACTATCTCGACAGAACTAAATCTTTCAAATCTTAGGATCAGTGACTCATTTCTTGTGAAGGTAAGAATAAGGGACAACCCATATCAAAACAGGCTGTTTCCAAATGGTTGTTTCAGGCTTTAACCTTTTGTATTACTCACCACAATGAGATTATTCTAGGCAGAGTCAAGGCCCACTCTACCAGGGCCTTGGCTTCATCTATGGCTTTTTGTAAAGGGTTGGATTCTACAAGTATTCTAGAAGCAGCAGCATGGTCCTCTATACATATCTTTACAAGGCATTATAAGCTTGATTCTTTCTCTAGGTCTAGATCAGTCTTTGCAAGGACCATTCTCCATGAGCTCCTGGACACTTCCCCTTCCACATCCCAAATATAGTAAGAACCTTGAGAAACACCTGAAGTCTGGATGAATAAGGATGTGATAAACATCTTTTAAATCTTCTGTTACCAGGAAACTTGAATGAGGAAGAAGTAGTAACAGGTTGTGAAGTGACATAATTTTGAACTGCGGCCCTATCACAAACACATTTTGGAAAGAAAGACCCAGAGCTAGTCTCCAAGCATTTCCATTACTTCTTTTGCACTAAAAACATCCTTGAATAAAAATCCTTTCCATCTTGGGAAGGAAGAACTGGTTCTATCACTCCCTGGGATAGCATGTGTTGATGTCCTGGAGAAATAAAAGAGGCTGATCTGGTGGATGAGGAATTACCCCCCCCCCCCGAAAAGGAGGAATTTCCTCCCACTGCCAGTGCCATCTATAAACTTGAATGATTTTTAGAACCCTTTTGTTTGAAACTATCTGTTACTAAAGAGAAAAGTGGGCATTCAGACTTCCTGGAAGAGAAAAGAGACTACCAGGGTGGGATGGGGGTACATGGTCCCTTAAACAGTCATTCTGACTTGCTTGACTGTCCTTGGTTTTGGGAGTTCCTGAATTTTTTGTAACCCCCTTTGCCATTTCTTCTTAAATGTCTGCTGAACAGCATGTTGTTGAAATAATTTGTTTGGCAAAATTGGATGAGGAGTTAAGAGTACCTTAGAAAATTTGGAAAAGGAGGGCTAAAAAAATCTTATCATTCTTAACCCTTTCATTACACTTTCTGATAATCTCTGTACCCGAGGAACCAAAAACTAAATCTCTATCCAAAGTAGAATTTAAAATCTAAACTTTCAAATAATTTATTTATTAGTTATTTATTGATGTTTGTTTACCAGGAAAGTCCACTGGGCCAGAATGAGCCCATTTTCAGTGGTGGCCCAGGGAGAAAAGCTCCACTATCACAATGACAATTAAATGTAAAGTTTCAAAAGTACTAACATTTGAAAAGCAAAAAAATCCAGAGCAGCATACAAATCAGCAAAAAATCATCTGGGAGGTTCTGTCAATGCAGCCAAGCAAACCTCCTCTAAACAGTACCAGTGGCCATAGCCCTGGAAGTATCGACTGAGTTATACACGCACTGCAAACAATGAGTCGTGATTTGTACAAAGGAAGAAACTAAACTATTTAAAGCACATTTTGTCCTCACAAGAAGAAACTGCAGACAAAACATTCCTCATACTTCCACACAGTGGAGTTGCTGGGGGTGGTGGGGTGGGGTGAGAGGGGCGGTCCACCTTGGGTGGCACTTTTTAATAAAACAAGTAGCTGTTGTGTATTGTCTGGAAAAATATAAAGTCTTTTCTTTAAAAAAAAATTAACTTTTTTATTAAGGGCATTCTTCTTCAAGAACGCCCTTTGCATCGGGTCGCACAGACGCAGAAGCAGAGATTGTTTAAATCTTCGGATTCCACACGGGTGGAATATGAATTCCAGAAGACATATGGACTGCGCAGCAGACAACCACAAATGATCAGTGAGGTGTGTGTGTGTGTGAATGAAATGGACTTTGATTATTTAAGTTATGTAAGGGAGGATTCTTGCAGAAATCCAGTGCTTATTTATGCAGTAAGATGCTGTATGGGGAGATGTTGAATGTAAAACATTTTTGAAAGGTATTTTCTTTATATTGGTGAATGCAGTGGAAAGATTTTACATGTATGAGTAAAGGAGAGATTTCAATATGATTCCATAAAATATATAAAGGTAATAGGATATATGCATAGAGATAGGTCAAAGAGCTAAGAAGATATGTATGATGTATGTTATTACTGTCCATTTTAATATTTTGTTATTACTGTATTTATGCATCTCTTAGTACTAAACTTCATAAAATATTTAATGAGAAGTATTATCCTAGGGCTGTTGGTAAGAATGCATCTTCGTGTCATTAAAAACAACAATAAAAAAAGAGTAGTTAGTTGTATGAGTGAGGTTGCTCGTAATGTGGGACAAGAGACAGCAGTAATTAAGGAGGTGTATAGGACTTTTTTAGGGCAATCAGCAATGAAGCATGTAGAAGCATATAGTAACTCAAAAGGAAGTCATGTCTTTTTAATGAATTCCATACAATCACATACATCTGATATTGCAACTCCAAAAACTATGCTATTCTGTAACAACAGATAATTTTTGATGATAGCAACACTGTTTCACTAGTGAAATTTTTCAGTATAAAAGACTTATGATCTAGTTGCATTGATCGGGATAATTTCCTTTAAGCAAGCTTTTTAAAAATTGACATGCACCTATTAAAAAGGGTGTAGAAGGAAGGGGTGGAGTCATAGAAGCTATACTGAGATAAAGGACATAATCGAGTTTGAAGATTAAAAAAAAGGTTGGGATATAAGAAAAGGTGAGGAAGGGATGGTTTGGTCCATTATGTTCTCAATAAGAGTCATAGAAGCTATACTGAGATAAAGGACATAATCGAGTTTGAAGATTAAAAAAAAGGTTGGGATATAAGAAAAGGTGAGGAAGGGATGGTTTGGTCCATTATGTTCTCAATAACTCTTTGCAAATAAGCTGCTTGGGATTAAGCTGTTGTACTGATGTACTGGTGAGCCAGCAAGTCAAGAGACCAGCATCTTAACTTGTGTTTCGACAGGAATATATTAAAATAATCACATTTTACAGGATTCAAGAATCTCTCCTCCCCCTTATGGAGGACCGTATCTCCATTATCACCTCCTGCTCATATGTATACCAACTTTCAGATCACACTGTTGTGGAGAAAAAGGCCAGTCTCTTTATATAAGACTGTTGTTCCCCCTCCATCTGTGATAGCAGACAGTCAGTCGGTCAGTCAGGATCTAGTACATCAAGCCACTCACTTAGTGGCATTAGTAAGACAGTGATGGGAACTCAACTAAGTACCTCTTGATGAGTTGTCCCTCAAGGAAATGTAATATTTATTTACTTACCGGGTAATGTCCGACTGGGCAATTAGCCCGTTTTCAGCAGAGATCCGGGGAGAAAAGCTCCACAGAAGTAACATAGTTATACAAAGCTATTTAAAAATACAACCATATGGTTACATATTGATACATTATTAACAATTAGGGTTAATAAACACAAACAGCATTACAACAGCGAATAAGTACAAAAAATGATTTTTTTTTGGATAAGAAGTACAGAAAGAAGAAAATCAAAAGATGAAATGAAAGGAGGTAGTTTCATCATCAAGGAGGACACAAGGCTATGTGAGAGCATGAAAAGAGACTGAAAAAAGGAGGGAGAGAAACAGGTTAGTCTGCAGGAGAACAAGAACATATCCAGTGAGGTAAGAAGTATTGTTTTAGGGCTTGTTTGAAGTTATGAGTATTATTGATGGGTAGAATATGTTGAGGAAGAGAATTCCAATATTTAGCAATTTTATGGCAATATAAGGAGTCTTTCATTTGAGTTATGAATTTTAACCTTAAGCAACAGTTTATCAGCTGACCTAAGAGATTTAAGGTTAGTATAGGGCTGAACAAGGTCAGACAGAATTGGGCAGTAATCAGGTTTATACATGACTGTATGAGCAATTAATAGTCGATTTAATGTAAGTGGAGTTATAACCAGTCCAGGTGGTGGAGGGCAGAACAATGATGTGATTTCTGAGGCTGGTTAGATGCAAATTTGGCTATCTTGTTAAAACAAGATTTAAGGTTATTTATTTCTGTTTTGCAAAGGTTGGTCAATATTTGCGAACAGTAAAGTAGTGAAGATAAGAGGTGGGTTCTTGCTGTTGCATGTCTGGCATGGTTGGTAAGATAGGGTCTGGTCCTATAGAGCATACCAAATTTTACATGGACTTTTTTAATTGTCAGTGCTACGTTTGTCAAATCTCAATGCATTGTCAGTAGTGACCCCGAGTAGTTTTGTTTGACAGGTTCTATTTTAGTGCCATTGGAAGAAAAGACAGAGAGAGGTGGATGATTATTTGGTAGGGAAGCATTTGAAAAGACCATAAGCTTAGTTTTATTGGTGTTTAGTATAAGTTGATGGACTGCTAAGTAGTTTTCAATATTACTGAGGGCAGTCTGTGGTTTTATTTGGAGCACATCAGTAGTGGGATTATTTTTTTTGCCTCACTAAGCAGTTGGTTCTAGAAAACAGGCCCAGTTCTGCCAAGGCTTTTTTCCCTGTTGCTTGTTTGAATGTTGGCCTTAAACCTATAAAAATGCTGTCTTGGCTACTGCTTGTACTGTTCTCTAAGACGCTGTTTTCCACTAAGAAGAGGACAGTATCCTAGGTGTAAGATTTTTAACCTTAGTGTACCAAGTAAGAAATTAGCCCTGCCTGTCATTGGGAGCCAGTGAAAAGTCTTTAGTACATCATAGTGATGGGAATTTTGGGTATTTAAGGTTGTTATTCTGCTTACTTTTTATTTTGTATTTTGTAGTTTTTACAAGTTGTAGGATGAATGCATGCTCAGTAGGTGAGAGCATATTCAAAGTTGTGAATTGCAAGATTTTTGGCTATGGGGATGGAAGGTAGAAGACATACCACAATTTTAACTGTGATTATTTTTGAGGTGATGTAATCTGTGTTGTTGTTGTTGTGTCTTTCGGCTTTTCCCGGTTTGTTTAATGAAATTAATAAGTGGGTCAAGTGTTAGATCAAGGTGCTTCTGTTCTGTAACATTGGTAATGTGATTCCCTTCTAAGTATTTAAGTAGTAAAGTAGGCAGAGATGGAAGTTTTTTAAAACATGAAAATACTATAAACATTTTTAGTATAAGTAGTATAAGGTATTTGCTGTGCATTTAGTTAAACCACATGATTTTGTTCTGCTTGGAAGAACCTGCCTTATTTTTGTTTATATACAATAAAATGGATTATTTTTATATGACTGGTGGTTTCACCTCCTTTAATATTCCAGAGTATGTATGTGTGTGTGTGTGTGTCTGTCTATACATCTATGTACTTTCATCAAAAACCCAAATGCTCAAAAAAATATTTATCTCCAAAACACCGAAAGCCACTTAACTGAAAAAAAAACAATAAAAATAAATTAAAAAGTCCCATGCTTGCCCTATACTCACTGCAACTTATATATACCAACACCAATATTTCACCACAGTGGGGAAAGTGCAAATTCCCACTCCCCAGTGTACCAAGACTTTCCATACACAGATGTCAGCAGTCTTCAGTATTATGAGGCTTGGATTTCTTAAGGTTGAAAAAAATGTTCGGTATTACAAGCATTTGACTAAATGGCAGATTACTACTCAAAGTACATTGGTTTATCAACAATTTCTATGCCTATTACCATCATTTTATTCCAAAAGTTATTTTACTGAGACAACTTCTAGGAAGATACCGTACTTGACACTGTTATAAATTTTAGATCACTTTGTGATCAAAAGGGAGAATAAAAAACTGGAGAAGTAGAAGCAGCTTTGTAATAGCTAGAGCTGTTTTTGTGCTGTAATATCGTTGTCCTGACATGCACCATTTTGATAAAATCACTTTCTTGCATTAATTACAAAGTCTAATATTTACTTTGAAGAGGAGTCATGAGTAAAAATCTGCTTAGAAGGAAATAAGGTTGTGACACCTCTAAGTTACGTCCACGTATTGTGGTGTGAGCTAAAGAGGCCAGTTAAGCAGTTCAGCTGAGAACCAGATGAAGTATTTTATTGGGCTACTGTAGCTGCTTACTTTAGCTTGAATAAATAGTAAAGCAAGATTATCAAGGAACATGACAGCACCAGCTACCACTGACCTCTTCAACCACTGACGTGCACAGTATCAAATAAATATGCATGTTATGGCTCCAGCAAGGGTAAGGTGGAGGTTACAGGATAAAAGACAGAAGTTCAAAAGGAAGCAAGACACAGTATGTTACCCTCATTACTGTTAAAGAGTTTAGAAAGCTTCATAAGACAAATGAAGTGAGACAAGCACCAAAAGACATGAACAAACTTATACATCAATGAGTGGAAATATTGATGAACTTCGTGTATTGCAGTATAATGCCCAAAATAGCTTTACAGTCATGTTCAAATAACAGGCCAGGAAAGCATGTTGAATTGTTAACCTATTGCTGATGTATATATATATATATATATACATACATTTTTTTTATTTGGTTTAGTAATACTTTCTAAGCAGGCATGCTAGACACAGAATGAGCACAGAACAGCAGAGCAGACATGCCAGTAATTCTTCCTTGGACTACAACAGCATTCTTGTCATTTAGGCAGCAGCTACACCCTCAATGACAAGCAAATGTCTTCTTCAGTTGTGTTGTGTGCCCTACTGCAGGTCTCATCATCATTAACCTATTTTCCCCATTTCTAGATGGCAATGTGGTACATCAACTGTCACCACCTCTCCTGACCCAGACCCACTCTCTTATCTTCTTTGACAATCATGCCTGCCTGTTACAGGTCCTGCCTCACACAGTTCATTCATCCCTTGGCTGAATGACTTCATCTCCTCTTGCCTTCTTCCTGTTTCTCTAAAACTTTCCTTACCAAATCATCTTCCACTTTCATGTGCATGACCAAATCACTGTAATCTGTTGTCTTTGACCTTCACTGCAACTGAGGCTATTCTCTGTCCCAATGCCCTTATTTCTGCACCTATCCCACAAAGTGCTACCTGTCAGGCACTTCATCTGCATCACTTCAACCTTCCTAAGCTGCACTGCCTTCATTACCTAGGTTTCTGTGCCATACAGAAACACTGGTGACACTGTTATTTTTGTACACTCTAGTGTTCAGCTTCTTTGGCATTCTTTTGTCACACACTATGTTTGTCACTCGGTGCTAGTTGGCTGCAGAATCTCTGCTCCTCATTCAGACTTCACTGCTCCTCTGCCACACTTTCAGATACCTTAAGCTGTTAAAATCTTCCACTATTTTCTTTATTCTCAGTTTCCATCCTCTTTTGATTTCTCCATTTGCTGCCATGACCACTGTCTAGTCTGTTCTCAGCTTCATCCTGTAGTCCTTAACATTTGCATTCCATCCCCCTATCATTTGCTAAAGTCCCTGTTCAGAGTCTGCTTGTAATGCAACATCTTCTACATACAGTAGGTTTGTTGATCTGGCCCCTCTGGCCTGTTTACTAATGTAGTCCATCACCAGTATGAAGAGATGTTGGCTCAGAGGTGAACCGGCCCAATGCATTCCCTCTCCTGAGTGTGAGGAGTGATATATAAGGGTTTCGGATAGTCTGGAAAAGTTTTATCAACCAAACAATCCTAATGTCTGCAGCACATAGTCCCACAGTTATTGAAGAAAGAATTCTTATGAACTCTCTCGCTGCACCTTTGTTATTTTACACACAGAGTTCATGATCCTCACTTCCACAATGGGGCTGTAATCTGGCTGACAGGACAGAAAAACATTTCCCTGTAAACTCCAAGTCTCACTGAATTTAGTTAATGCATGCACTTGCCTCCATCAATAAAACATTCATTTTAGCTTTCTAACACATCATCACACACTTAAGTTATTCAGTACTTGTGTTGGCCCTTCTAACAATGTGAAACACTTTTGTAATCTGTTAATATATGTAACATTTGAAGGACTTCATTCCTACACAGAACTATTACCTAGTGACATGTTTCATGACTTCAGTCATAATAAAATGGCTATGTGGGTCCCTATGCTTAACTTTCTGTACCTTGTCCCCAAACATGTGCACTTATAGTCCTAGTTAGAAAAAGACATTTGTCCACTGCAGTTTATATTGGTCAGTGCAAAATATGAAGGGACACATTTTACGTATTATTTATTATTACTACTACTGCTATTTTGTAATCATATCTGTGTGTTATCCTAGCAAACACACTTGACAAAGTTTCCCTTTTCAGGAACAATCCAGAAGCACGGTCTGGATAAATGACTTGTTCAAAGTCACACAGGAGGCAAATGGAGTTGGAAGGAATCAAACCCTGTACTTTTGACTATAGGAAGCAGTTTATAAACAGATCAGGGCCTTAAGTGCCAGACAATTTTAATTCAGTGTAAATGTCAACGAAAACAGGTGTTGCATTGACATGCATTTTCTGAAAAATAAGAATTATCACACTCATTTCTGACTGACTGTAATCCTCAGTGATATACCAGAAAATGAAAAAAATATATATATAACAAGGGACAGAACAAACGTACAAAGCAAATCAGAGGCATTCTGGAAAAAAAAAAGGACAGCTGAGAGGCAGAGAACTGTAATCTATTTAGAAAGTCAACAGGCCATTGGGTGTTGCACTCACATGCATTTTCTGAGCAATAACAAATATGAAACTCTAATAACTGGCATTATTGATTGTTTGTAATACTGATTTACCAGAAATCAAAATAAAACATTTATGCCAAGAATGGCAGAAATATTATACTTCTTCTTTCGGCTGCTCCCATTAGGGGTCGCCACAGCGGATTAACTGTTTCCATTTCTTCCTGTCCTCTGCATCTTGCACTGTCACACCAACCACCTGCATGTCCTCTCTCACCACATACATAAACCTTATCTTAGGCCTTCCTCTTTTCCTGTTACTTGGCAGCTTCATCCTTGGCATCTTTTTCCCAATATACTCTGCATCCCTCCTCAGCACATGTCCAAACCAACGTAATCTTGCCTCTCTGGCTTTGTCTCCAATCCTTCCAACTTGGGCTGACCCTCTAATATACTTATTCCTAATCCTGTCCATCCTCATTACACCCAGTGCAAAGCTTAACATCTTCAACTCTGCCACGTCAAGCTCTGACTCCTGCCTTTTTGTCAATGCCACTGTCTCCAACCCATATAACATAGCTGGTCTCACTATCCTCTTGTAGACCTTCCCTTTCACTCTTACTGGTACTTGTCTGTCACAAATCACTCCTGACACTCTTCTCCATCCTGCTTGTACTTTTTTTCACCTCTCTTCCACACTCACCATTACTCTGAACTGTTGATCCCAAGTATTTAAACTCATCCACCTTCACCACCTCTACTCCCTGCATCCTCACCATTCCTCTATCCTCCCTCTCATTCACACACACATATTCTGTCTTAGTCCTGCTGACCTTCATTCCTCTTCTCTCTAGAGCATATCTCCACCTCTCCAGGGTCTTCTCCACCTGCTCCCTACTCTCACTACAGATCACAATGTCATCTGCAAACATCATAGTCCATGGGGACTCCTGTCTGATCTCATCTGTCAACCTGTCCATCACCATTGTAAATAAGAAAGGGCTCAGAGCTGATCCTTGATGTAATCCCACCTCCACCTTAAATGCATCCATCACTCCCTCCGCAGACCTCACCGCTGTCACACTACCCTCGTACATATCCTGTACCACTCTTACATACTTCTCTGACACTTCCGACTTCCTCATACAATACCACAACTCCTCTCTAGGTACTCTGTCATATGCTTTCTCTAAGTCCGCAAAGACACAATGCAACTCCTTCTGACCTTCTCTGTACTTCTCCATCAACACTCTCAGAGCAAACATCGCATCTGTAGTGCTCTTTCCTAGCATGAAACTATACTGCTGATCACTAATCATCACCTCCCTTCTTAACCTAGCTTCCACTACTCTTTCCCATAACTTCATGCTGTGACTGATCACTTTAATCCCTCTGCAGTTACTACAGCTCTGCACATCACCCTTATTCTTAAAAATCGGTACCAAAACATTTTTTCTCCATTCCTCAGGCATCCTCTCACATTCCAAGATTTCATTAAACAATCTAGTTAAAAACTCCATTACCATTTCACCTAAACACCTCCATGCTTCCACAGGTATGTCATCTGGACCAACAGCCTTTCCATTCTTCATCCTCTTCATAGCTATCCTTACTTCCTTCTTGCTAATCCACTGCACTTCATGATTCACTATCCATACATCATCCAACCTTCTCTCCCTTTCATTCTCTTCATTCATCAGCCCCTCAAAATACTCTTTCCATCTGCTCAACACACTCTCCTCGCTTGTGAGTACATTTCCCTCATTATCCTTTATCACCCTTACCTGCTGCACATTTTTACTAGCTCGGTCCCTTTGTCTAGCCAATTGGTACAGGTCCTTTTCTCCCTCCTTAGTGTCCAACCTTTCATACAGCTCTTCATACGCCTTATCCTTACCCTTTGCCACCTCTCTCTTTGCCATGCACATTATTCTCCTTATACTCTTGTCTACTTTCTTCATCTCTCTGACAATCCCACTTCTTCTTCGCCAACCTCTTTCTCTGTATACTCTCCTGTACTTCTTCATTCCACCACCAGGTCTCCTTGTCCTCCTTCCTCTTTCCAGATGTCATACCAAGCACCTTTCTAGCCATCTCTCTTACTAGCTCTTCTGTAGTTACCCAGCTATTTGGTAACTCTTCACTGCCACCCAGTGCCTGTCTTAACTCTTCCTTGAACTCCACCTCACAATTACCCTTTTCCAATTTCCACCATTTGATCCTTGGTGCTGCCCTCACACTCATCCTCCTCTTCTTGATCACCAATGTCATCCTACAAACCACCATCCTATGCTGCCTAACTATAAGACAAAGGAATAGTGAGAAACTAAGTGAAAGACAAACACAGGTAGAGATTTAGAAGAATCTAGAAAATAAGCTACTGTTAAGAATGGGATAATTAGTAGGGTACGTATATAAAATATTGCATTATAACCAAAGGAGTCAATCAGAGGAGGTTAGAAAGGATTGAGAAGAGAGACTGGATAAGTAATTCACAAAGAAACAATGACAGGATATATGTATGGCTCCCAAATATGTAGCAAAGTCCAGAAGATTTAAAATATTTACTTGGAGGTATTTGCATAGTATTTTTATAACCAAAGCAGACTCCAAATAATTTTTCCTCAGGTCCTCAGGGGAGATGTGACAAGAAAGAAAATAGTAATTAGGAACTTACCGTTTGGGAATGTATTGAGTTGGCAGACTTTAAAAATTCCCTGCAGACTACTCTGTCAGAAATACTGGGTCAGCTTATTGGTGTAACTAAGGACATGATTATTTTTGAGCTGTGATACAGAATCAGCACTGCCTAGACTTAAGGACCTTGTTGAGTTTAATTCTGGTAGCTGCCAAAAACAATTACTAGAAAATGGAAATCAAAGTCTAAGCCAACCATACCTCTCAACTGTCCCTGATTTACAGAGATGTCCCTGATTTTGACTCATATTTTAGCTCTGTCCCTCTTAATCCCTCCTAAAACAGATGACTTTTAGAGGAAAGGTGGTGAATTACACTTAATAAATAGTGACAATAATTAAGGGTTTTAGACTTCTTTACCTTCAAAAGATGTAAATTAATTCACTTTATGTTATTCTGTCAATGTTGTAAGTTAATAATACTATTTTAAAAGTGTCCCCGATTTTCTCTGGATTTGTCCGTTATTCGGTTAACATTTGTCCCTAATTGGTTGAAAGCTATGAAGCCAACCATACTAGAAGTAGTGAATATAGTAACATAGATAAAAAACTGGAAGTGGGATCTTTAGAAAAGGATAGGGGCAAATTACATAGAAAAAAAATGGGAATTGTGGAAACAATACATCCAGAATAATGTTTTGGAGGAGGAATGAGCTATGTAATGTCTGACTGACAACTCTATAGAAGATTATAGGTGATGTATGTTTGTAACTGATATGATGTCAATATGGTTTATTTTCATTTATAGAGATGTATGATTGCCTATGTCATAAGTGATACTTTAACAAAGATGTTTCTTGTTAAAAAATATCAAAATGTTTTGCAAAATTAGGGACAGATGAGAAGCAGACAACTATAATTCACTTAAAATCTTAAGCAAACAATGGGTTTTGCATCAAGATGCATTTTCTTAGTAATATGAACTATGAAAGGCTAATGACTGACATTACTGAGTGACTGTAAACCTCAATGGTTTACCAAAAAATGAAGCATTTTATGAGGATAAAGTGAAGGTAAAAAATGTGAACCACAATCTGACATTCTGCAAAATCAGGGAGGGCGGATCACAAGCAGAACTATATGCTATTCTCATTGCTAGAGGGTGACCCCCTCATACATATAAAATACATAGTGCACTGCATAGTTACTTACCAGATCCACACTAAATATAATAACATTAAGAACTGCATGGTACTGGCTTTTTCAGAAGACCACATTACTGCTAGATTGCAGACTTGTCCACTATGATTCCTTTTTGAATGTGACAAGGTTTAGGAAGTCTCACTTTCACTGGTTCTACATTTCAGCCAGTGAGAGAGAAGAAAGTGGAGCTGTCACATATTGATACAAGGAAATGGAGCAGTCCTAAATATTTATACTTATATATATTTTTTAATGCTGACAAGCAGGTGTGCATCAAGGTTCAGCTCTGAGCCCACTGCTATTCAGACTGGTGATGGACTACATTACCAAACAGGTCAGAGGGGACAGATCAACAAAGTTGCTGTATGCAGATAATGTGACATTACAGGGAGACTCTAATAAAAACATCAGCAACGTTTAGGTGAATAGCATGCAAAAGTGAAGGCACACGGGATAGAACGGAGTAGAGATAAAATAGTTGTAATGTCAACAAATGAGGGAAATCAGAAGAAGCTGAAAATTGAGTTAGAAGGGAAAACAGTGGAATGGGTTAACAGCTTCAAGTAACTGGGATGGGTGGTTGAGGAAAAGGGAAGTCTGAATGAGGAGGTCAATGCTAGAATCAGACGGGCTGAAGCCAACTGCCACAGAGTTTCATGGGTAGTGTATGATAAAGGAATACAAAAGAAGCTGAAAAGTAATATGTACAATACAGTGGTACAGGAGCCTGTGCAGTAATGGCAGAGCGATTGAGGAAGCTAGAGGTGATGGAGATGAAGTGCCTGAGATAAGTGGTAACATGCACACTGTGGGCTAGACAAAGAAATGACGACAACAGTGTTGAAGCCAAAGTAGCTCCAATTGCAGAGATGGTCAAATAGAACAAATTATGGTGGCTCAGGCACATGTGTAGAAAAGCAGAAGACAATCTGGTAAAGATTTGTGACAGACATGATAAAGGCAAGAGGAAATGAATCTGTCCTGCAAAGAGGTGGATATATTGTGTGAGAGAAGATCTGGGACTGTCAGTCATGACTGTTGAAGAATATAGGAAAGTTTCATTAAATTGACAGAGATTGTGAAAGTTGACATGACTCCTCAACTCCTTGTAGAAGATGGGAAAAAATGGACTGATGATGGTAATGATGATTTATGGAGTCCCCCAGCTAGTACTAGGCCCTAGGCAGCTGCAAAGGTCACTTTATGCTAGATACAATCATATTTCCCAGTCCAGTTAGCAATTTATATCTGGGCATTCACCCCATTATTAACCATTTGACAAGATCTGTTATTTTTCTGTATAATCCTTCATTTCTTAAAGGGTGTATTCCATCAGCACCTTATTGAATATCTTCTCCTGCCTCTAGCCTAGTATCTGGATTAAATGACATGTCATTGCCTGTAAGGGAATGACATAGAAAAGAATCACAAACTCTTAGAAGAGATTCAGTGCCCCTCCACCTCCTTAATTTGTTACATGATCCATGAAATTTCATTCAGACTTAGAAAACACACCATTCTTTTGGAAATTCATGATTATGTATAAATTCCTCTGAACCTTTTTAAATGACAGAGATTATACTTTGTGATGTTCTTCATATTGATCACTGCTGCAGTAGCTTTAGCTATATGGGTTATATCCTGCAAAGGATATAACAGCCAGACAGCTTCCAAAGTTTCAGTGCACCTTTCATGCACTCAAACTGTCAAGCAGCTTTAGCTGAGCTGACTTAAAAGACAAGTTTGGGCATGAAACCCTTCAGAGCTTTACTGCCGCCGATCAGTATGCTTCTCTGAGGTTTTTGATTATAGATAGATAGCTTGTGCTTTCCTTTGTTGGGCAGATAAGTTTCCCTTGGGGGGAAAAAACCCTTCCATTTTCTTATATTTACTGGTGTTCTATTACTTTCCGCTTCAGGAAATTTATTTTAAAGCTAGGAGAGTTGTTTTTTCATGGATTGTCTTGTGACTGCAATGTACTTTTAGATGGAGCACTAGTGTTTTTTCTGTCAGTTTAAATTTAGTGTTATCTAACTGATCAACTATTTTCTGTGGAGAAGCTGTCTTTATTTTAAGGTTGCAGGTTGCCATAGTGTTTGAAAGTGCTTTTTACTGTACATTTTCTGTCAAATAAAGCAACTTTTTTGGGCTGGTAGTTTTACTGGCACTGTTGCTTGTTTTTGCCAGGATAGAGGCACCATTTTTGGCTCGACAATGGAAAAGATTATCACTCCCATGGCTGCTCCTTTATCCATTCACAAAGAAAAAGTTAAGCAAACAGCCTTTGCCACCACTGCAGGCTATTAATTTTCCACTGTGCAGGTGGGTGAGTCTGCTGTGGCCATTTATTGTACCTCAGAGTACTCATCTTTTACTCCATATCCCACTGGTGTAGCACCTACAGCCAGTACAGACCAGGGGTTAACCACGTCCTTTGTGGCTGTTGGGGTTCCCTCTGTGGGCAAGGGAGAACCACTCTTGTCAGGTCTGGGAGGGAGAGTAATGAAGGTTTCCCTTCTTGTGTCAGAATGCTGTGCCCTTCCCTAAGGAAGCAGCAGCTGCCATTAATAACATGGTTTGCCTCATTTTTCTGTCAAAAAGAAACAGGAAACCAAGCATGTATCTTCTCCTTCTCAAATGTGTCTGGATAGGAGTAGTGTATTGGGACTGGCTCAGGATTTAATTCAGGCTATTGGTCATTCTTGTACAGTAGTTTCTGGTAAAAGAGAGAGGGATGCCTCCTTTCCTGAAGAGATTCAAGATTCTGAATCTGGACAGGAAGATGCAGGAAGGGATTCAGGGTTTTGTCCTCAGATTTCTTTTCCAGACTCTGGAGATCTCTCTTTCTGATTCTGCATGTTGGGCTTTCTGTTTCTCTGAAACAATTCCTAGAATGCCCCAGTGTTTTCAGTGGGAGAACACGGAGGTTTCTCAGTCCCTCAGAAAATACTATTGAGTTGTTACAGAAGGATTTTCAAGAGTCTACACCCATTTTTCCTGTCCTGTCTGCTTTACAGGATTTGTGTCTTACTACCTGCAATTTTCCTGATGGTCAGCCAACTGTCCCTAAAAAGGCAGATAGGATATATAAATTCCTCAGACTTTTAATTTTTATACACTATTCCCAAACATGACCTAACAGCTATAGCCTTAGTTGACTCCTCTGCTGCTAAGCACTTGGTTAATTCCAATCCTACTCTTTCCAAGGATGGGGAAATGATTAATAGGTATGGGAAAAAAGTGTATACTTTTGTGACTTTAAATTTAAAAATTTTACACTGTCAGGCTCATATGTTAAGGTTTATTCAGTCATATTGTGAAAATAAGGAATGTTTCATTTATAGTGTCTTCTTCTAAAAAAAAAAAAAATATGTTTCTTCTATTAACATGGGTCACAGATCATTGTTTGCAGTGTATGTATGACTAGCTTGATACTTATTCCAGGGTTATGCCCACTGGTACAATTTTAAGGAGGTTTTCTTGGATGCATTCTCAGAATTTTCCAGATGAAGTTAAAAATGAAATTTTAAATTCTTCCTTGGATAGAGATTTAGTGTTTGTCTGTCTGCTGCAAAGGTAATGAAAACATGATGAAAGGGACAAGCTGATCCAAGGAATCTCTAAGATTTTCAGCCCTTCTTTTCCAAATCGCCCATGGGATTTCTTTCTCCTCGTCCAATTTCAACAAAAAAAGAATAAACACTCTCAACAGAATTCAGGTAAAGAGACATTTAAGAGGTGGCATGGAGGTTCCAAAAAGAAGTTTCAAACCTCCCAAAACCAAGGCCATGCCAACAAATCTGAATGACTCTAAGAAACCTTGTAAACCCCCCCTCCCAACCCTGGCCATCTTTCTCTTCCAGAATGTCTGAATCCCCAATTTTCTCTTGGGCAACGGATTGTTTCAGACAAACAGGTTCTGAAAATCATCCATCAGGGTTACAGATGGCAATGGGAGAAAATTCCTGCTTTCCAAGGGGCCATTCCTAATCCTGCAGATCAGACTGTTTTGTTTCTACCTGTCTTCATCACATGCTGTCCCAGGGAGTGATATAACCAGTTCCTCCTTCCCAGGCAGGGAATGGGGTTTTATTCAATGATGTTCCTAGTCCCAAAAAAAGAAAATATGTGGAGACCAGTTCTGGATCTTTCTTTCCTAAACCTGTTTGTGATAGTGCCTAAATTCAAAATAATGCCACTTCACAACCTGTTGTTTCTTCTTCTTCTTTCAGGTTTCCCGGTAACACTAGCCTTAAAAAAGATGCTTATTATCACATTCCTTTTCATCCATACTTCAGGTGTTTTTTAAGATCTTGTGTGTCTGGATCACATTATCAGTTCTCTGCCTTACCCTTTGTGAACACTCTTGGTACAGTAGATACTCCAAAGTGTCTAACTCCAGCTACAGCTCATTGCAGGCTACAGTGTATCCAAATCTTTCTGTATTTAGAAGACTTGCTTATCTTTGCAGAGTCTTTTTTCAAAATGTTAGGAATCTCTCTCGAGTGAGAAATCTCTTGCACAAGATGGGATTCAAAAGTCTTTTTTGACTCCCTCACACAGGATTGTGTTTTTGGGATGTCAACTAAACACCTCAGTTCAAACAGATTTTCTTCCACAGGAAAAATAGATTTTTATTTAGATCTATTTCTAAGCTTTTCCACTCAGACTTCAATCACTATGAGGGAATACCTCCAGATTTTGGGTCTCGGGGCATCTAAGATTCTCATGATATGCCTGGCAAGACTCCACATGACAAAGATACAGTTGTATCTGAAATCTCTTTGATCCTAGCATCAACACCCTTTATCTTTTCATATCCCAGTACTGGGTTTGTCACAAAAGAAATCACTTAGTGGAGACAACAGTATCTTTAAATCACGGTCTCTCCTTCTTCCTCACTGCTCCAAAGCAGTCACCACAAATGCTTCAGACTTAGTGTGGGGAGCAGTTTCAGGAGAGATGAAAGTGCAAGGGTTGTGGGACACCAAGGACAGATGTAAGCACATAAATATCAAGGAGATGCTTGTTTTGATTCTCTGAACCATCTTTTGTCACTGGGACATCTTCAAGTGGTTACAAGCAATACCGCATATATATGGTACATTAACAAGCAAGGGAGAACCAGACTGTACCCCTCTGCAGACTAGCCATGTTAGCTTGGGATATAGCTTCACAACAAAATATCACTCTACAGGCATCCTACATTCAGTCAGAACAAAATTGTGTAGCAGACAAACTGTGCAGGATCAGTGCAGCCCCCCACGAATGTAAACAACATCTAGGGGTCTTCCGACATTTGATTCATCTGCAGGTAGTTCCTAAATCAGACCTCTTTGCCTACTCTCTGAGCAATCAATTTGCAAAATTCTGTTGCAGAACACACACAAGAAGGTCTGGAAGACAGGTGCCTTTATTTTCTTTGTGCAGGAAAGTTCCTGTATGCCTTTCCACCCTTTCAACTAATATCCAGGGTACACTGAAGATTCAGCAGGAACCCCACATGATCATTGTGGTGACTCCCTTCTGGCCCAGGAAACTGTGGTTCTCCCTTCTTTTGAAAATGTCCAGGGAATCTAATCACACAAGAACAGGGGTGGTTGATGCACCAAAATTTTAATCATCTTCAATTGACTGCTTGGATAATAGGGTCTTAGATCCTTTTAAGCACCTGTTTTCTGAGGAGGTGCAACAGGTACAAATGGAGGAAAGAAAGCCTGCTACAAGAAAATCATGTATTAGCAAAGGGAAAAAAGTTTTCTAGTTGGTGCCAACAACATATCCAGCACTCATTCAGGTCTAATTGTTCTCTGGTTTTACAATACTTGTGTGAGTTATTAACCCATGGTCTTTCTTATTCCTCTATCAGGGTTTACTTATCAGCCATTTCAGCATGTCTGCCCATGAATTCTCCTCTTTCAAGGCAGTTGCATGTCCAAATGTTCTTGAAAGGGGTTTTGCATAAGTGGCCTCTAACAAAACATGTGATCCATACTCAGGATCTTAATTAATCTGGCTGATTTGAAATTCTTAACATGGAAAACTGTTTTATTGACTGTTCTGACCTCCACAAGAAGAGTATCTGAGAAGATGCAAGCTTTTATGGTGAGTCAACCCTATCTCATTTTCTACAAAGATAGGGTTTCTTTGAGAAGTAATCTTTATTTTATTCTTAAAGTAGTATTCTTGATTACTTAAGACAAACTATCCATTTTCTTTCTGAACCTAAAAATGAGGGAGAAAGAATACTCCATACAGTGGATGTCCATAGACAACTCTGGTACTATCTTGACAGAACTAAATCTTTCAAATCTTAGGATCAATGACTCATTTCTTGTGAAGGTAAGAATAAGGGACAACCCATGGCAAAACATGGCGGTTTCCAAATGGTTGTTTCAGGCTTTAACCTTTTGTTTTGCTCACCACAATGAGATTATTCTAGGCAGAGTCAAGGCCCACTCTACCAGGGTCTTGGCTTCATCTATGGCTTTTTGTAAAGGGTTGGATTCTACAAGTATTCTAGAAGCAGCAGCATGGTCCTCTATACATATCTTTACAAGGCATTATAAGCTTAATTCTTTCTCTAGGTCTAGATCAGTCTTTGCAAGGACCATTCTCCATGAGCTCCTGGACCCTTCCCATTCCACATCCCAAATATAGTAAGAACCTTGAGAAACACCTGAAGTCTGGATGAATAAGGATGTGATAAACATCTTTTAAATCTTCTGTTACCAGGAAACTTGAATGAGGAAGAAGTAGTAACAGGTTGTGAAGTGACATAATTTTGAACTACGGCCCTATCACAAACACATTTTGGAAAGAAAGACCCAGAGCTGGTCTCCAAGCATTTCCATTACTTCTTTTGCACTAAAAACATCCTTGAATAAAAATCCTTTCCATCTTGGGAAGGAAGAACTGGTTCTATCACTCCCTGGGATAGCATGTGTTGATGTACAGGAGAAATAAACAAGGCTGATCTGGTGGATGAGGAATTACCCCCCCCCCCCAAAAAAAAGAGGAATTTCCTCCCACTGCCAGTGCCATCTATAAACTGGAATGATTTTTAGAACCCTTTTGTTTGAAACTCTGTTACTAAAGAGAAAAGTGGGCATTCAGACTTCCTGGAAGAGAAAAGAGACTACCAGGGTGGGATGGGGGTACATGGTCCCTTAAACAGTCATTCTGACTTGCTTGACTGTCCTTGGTTTCGGGGAGTTCCTGAATTTTTTGTAACCCCCTTTGCCATTTCTTCTTAAATGTCTGCTGAACAGCATTTTGTTGAAATAATTTGTTTGGCAAAATTGGATGAGGAGTTGAGTACCTTAGAAAATTTGGAAAAGGAGAGCTAAAAAATCTGATCATTCTTAACCCTTTCATCACACTTTCTGATAATCTCTGTACCTGAGGAACCAAAAACTAAATCTCTATCCAAAGTAGAATTTAAAATTTAAACTTTCAAATAATTTATTTATTTTTTATTTATTGATGTTTGTTTACCAGGAAAGTCCACTGGGCCAGAATGAGCCCATTTTCAGTGGTGGCCCGGGGAGAAAATCTCCACTATCACAATGACAATTAAATGTAAGGTTTCAAAAGTACTAACATTTGAAAAGCAAAAAAATGCAGAGTAGCATACAAATCAGCAAAAAATCATCTGGGAGGTTCTGTCAATGCAGCCAAGCAAACCTCCTCTAAACAGTACCAGTGGCCATAGCCCTGGATGAAGTATCGACCGAGTTATACACTCACTGTAAACAATGAGTCGTGATTTGTACAAAGGAAGAAACTAAACTATTTAAAGCACATTTTTTCCTCACAAGAAGAAACTGCAGACAAAACATTCCTCATACTTCCACACAGTGGAGTTGCTGGGGGTGGTGGGGTGGGGTGAGAGGGGCGGTCCACCTTGGGCAGCACTTTTTAATAAAACAAGTAGCTGTTGTGTATTGTCTGGAAAAATATAAAGTCTTTTCTTTAAAAAAAATTAACTTTTTTATTAAGGGCATTCTTCTTCAAGAACGCCCTTTGCATCAGGTCGCACAGACGCAGAAGCAGAGATTGTTTAAATCTTCGGATTCCACGTGGGTGGAATATGAATTCCAGAAGACATATGGACTGCGCAGCAGACAACCACAAATGATCAGTGAGGTGTGTGTGTGTGTGAATGAAATGGACTTTGGTTATTTAAGTTATGTAAGGGAGGATTCTTGCAGAAATCCAGTGCTTATTTATGCAGTAAGATGCCGTATGGGGAGATGTTGAAAGTAAAACATTTTTGAAAGGTATTTTCTTTATATTGGTAAATGCAGTGGAAAGATTTTACATGAATGAGTAAAGGAGAGATTTCAATATGATTCCATAAAATATATAAAGGTAATAGGATATATGCATAGAGATAGGTCAAAGAGCTAAGAAGATATGTATGATATATGTTATTACTGTCCATTTTAATATTTTGTTATTACTGTATTTATGCATCTCTTAGTACTAAACTTCATAAAATATTTAATGAGAAGTATTATCCTAGGGCTTTTGGTAAGAATGTATCTTTGTGTCATTAAAAACAATAAAAAAAAGAGTAGTTAGTTGTATGAGTGAGGTTGCTCGTAATGTGGGGCAAGAGAAAGCAGTAATTAAGGAGGTGTATAGGACTTTTTTAGGGCAATCAGCAATGAAGAATGTAGAAGCATATAGTAACTCAAAAGGAAGTCATGTCTTTTTAATGAATTCCATACAGTCAGATACATCTGATATTGCAACTCCAAGAACTATGCTATTCTGTAACAGATAATTTTTGATGATCGCAACACTGTTTCACTAGTGAAAATTTTCAGTATAAAAGACTTATGATCTAGTTGCATTGATTGGGATAATTTCCTTTCAGCAAGCTTTTTAAAAAATGACATGCACCTATTAAAAAGGGTGTAGAAGGAAGGGGTGGAGTCATAGAAGCTATACTGAGATAAAGGACATAATCGAGTTTGAAGATTAAAAAAAAGGTTGAGATATAAGAAGAAAAGGTGAGGAAGGGATGGTTTGGTCCATTATGTTCTCAATAACTCTTTGCAAATAAGCTGCTTGGGATTAAGCTGTTGTACTGATGTACTGGTGAGCTAGCAAATCAAGAGACCAGCATCTTAACTTGTGTTTAGACAGGAATTCATTAAAATAATCACATTTTACAGGATTCAAGAATCTCTCCTCCCCCTTATGGAGGACCGTATCTCCATTATCACCTCCTGCTTATATTTATACCAACTTTCAGATCACACTGTTGTGGAGAAAGAGGCCAGTCTCTTTATATAAGACTGTTGTTCCCCCTCCATCTGTGATAGCAGACATTCAGTCGGTCAGTCAGGATCTAGTACATCAAGCCACTCACTTAGTGGCATTAGTAAGACAGTGATGGGAACTCAACTAAGTACCTCTTGATGAGTTGTCCCTCAAGGAAATGTAATATTTATTTACTTACCGGGTAATGTCCGACTGGGCAATTAGCCCGCTTTCAGCAGAGACCCGGGGAGAAAAGCTCCACAGAAGTAACATAGTTATAGAAAGCTATTTAAAAATACAGCCATATGGTTACATAGTGATACATTATTAACAATTAGGGTTAATAAACAGAAACAGCATTACAACAGTGAATACAGTACAAAAAATTGATTTTTTTTGGATAAGAAGTACAGAAAGAAGAAAATCAAAAGATGAAATGAAAGGAGGTAGTTTCATCATCAAGGAGGACACGAGGCTATGTGAGAGCATGAAAAGAGACTGAAAAAAGGAGGGAGAGAAACAGGTTAGTCTGCAGGAGAACAAGAGCATATCCAGTGAGGTAAGAAGTATTGTTTTAGGGCTTGTTTGTAGTTACGAGTATTATTGATGGGTAGAATATGTTGAGGAAGAGAATTCCAATATTTAGCAATTTTATGGCAATATAAGGAGTCTCCATTTGAGTTATGAATTTTAACCTTAAGCAACAGTTTATCAGCTGACCTAAGAGATTTAAGGTTAGTATAGGGCTGAACAAGGTCAGACAGAATTGGGCAGTAATCAGGTTTATACATGACTGTATGAGCAATTAATAGTCGATTTAATGTAAGTAGGAGTTATAACCAGTCCAGGTGGTGGAGGGCAGAACAATGATGTGATTTCTGAGGCTGGTTAGATGCAAATTTGGCTATCTTGTTAAAACAAGATTTAAGGTTATTTATTTCTGTTTTGCAAAGGTTGGTCAATATTTGTGAACAGTAAAGTAGTGAAGATAAGAGGTGGGTTCTTGCTGTTGCATGTCTGGCATGGTTGGTAAGATAGGGTCTGGTCCTATAGAGCATACCAAATTTTACATGGACTTTTTTAATTGTCAGTGTTATGTTTGTCAAATCTCAATGCATTGTCAGTAGTGACCCCGAGTAGTTTTGTTTGACAGGTTCTATTTTAGTGCCATTGGAAGAAAAGACAGAGAGAGAGGTGGATGATTATTTGGTAGGGAAGCATTTGAAAAGACCATAAGCTTAGTTTTATTGGTGTTTAGTATAAGTTGATGGACTGCTAAGTAGTTTTCAATATTACTGAGGGCAGTCTGTGGTTTTATTTGGAGCACATCAGTAGTGGGATCAGAACATATGAGGGAGGCATCATCTGTGTATTGTATGATTTTGGCAGGGTTAACAGCAGAGCTGAGGTCATTTAGTAAAAACAGTGAAAAGTAAGTGGTCCAAGGATTGATCCTTCAGGTACTCCTACACAAATGGGAAGCTTGGGGGAGAGTTTTTATCCCATAAGGTGGCCTGTTTTTGATTAGAGAGGTAGCTGTGGAACCAGCTTAGGGCTTCGGGACAGAAGTTGTAAGAGGCCAGTTTATTTAAAAGGAGTTGATGAGATACAGTGTCAAAGGCTTTGACATGTCAAGGAAGGTGGCAGAGATAAGTTGGTTGTTGTTTTTGAGGTGATTAATGGAATTTGGTAAAACTTATGAGGGCTGTATTAGTACTGTGTTTGGACTGAAATCCATGTTGTGTATCAGATAAGAGGTTGTTCTTCAGGAAGTAGTCTAATATTTGCTTGTGAATACACTTTTCCAAAATTTGGCTAAAGGTGAGAGAATGGCTATAGGTCTGTAGTTGGATATATTTGTTGAGGGGGCCTTCTTTATGAAGTGATATGACATGGGATATTTTCCAAAGGAGAGGTACATAATGTACTGTTCAGTGATAGAACAGTTGATTAGAATAGATATAGGGTAAGCAATGAATGTTGCGGCTAGTTTCAGAAAGTCCCCCGGTAGTTGATAAGCATCAAAAGTACAAGGTTTTACCTTAGATAGTAGGTTTTATATGTAACTAGTTTGGATGGGTTCAGATATGAAAAAGGTAGGAGAATGGATATTGGGAGTGGGTACTGAAAGAGGAGAATTAGTAGTTTTGTTTAGTAGTGAGGTTATTGAGGTAATTAAATGGGAATTGAATTGGGTGGCTACACAGTACGTAGTACTGGTAGTTGTTGGGACTGGATTAAGAAGGAGTTAATTGATTGCCAGATTTCTTTGGTATTTTAGTTGACAAGATTGAAAGTATAATTTTTATGTTGTTTGGTTTGCTTCTTGGCTTGATTTTGGAGTTGTTGGTAGGTGGTGAGATTAGCATTATTTCTTAGTAAGATAAAGAGACCGCATTCTCTTTGCTTGAGTAATAAATGGTTTCTTTTGCTAACCAGGAGAGTTTTTTGGTTTTGGTACAAATTTTCCTGAGTGGGGCAAGTTTATTTAATGTTTGCAGGAAAGCATTATTAAAATACTGCACTGCAAGGTCCAATTGTACAGTTTTTAGAGGTTCCCAGTTATGTTGTTTTAAGAGTGTGTTAAATATGGTTGGAGAAAATTGTTTTTTGCTTCAAATGTAGCAGAATGTAATATTACTATAGTTATTTGGATTTTTTCTTATTAGATATGCTGGGAAGGGATTACTTAAATTGTCAGGTAGATGGCCTGCTTCATAGCTAAAGTTAGATTTGTTTGTCAGAATCCAGTCGAAAGTGGAATGTCTGTTTGTATGCTTGTCTATGCATGTAGGTTGGTGAATGTTTTGATTGAAGTTATATATGTTTATAAAATTTGTTGGTGAATTAGAGGAGCATGTGAGCCAGTCAAGGTTAAAGTCATCAAGTATTACTATTTCATGGTTAAAGTTAGTGGAGGCCCATTCAAGGATGTTTTCAATATTCTGGAGGTTATTTGCAGGGGGGAGGTAGATAGCTATTATGACAATAGACTTATGTTTATTTATATCAAGTTTTACAGCTAAAATTTCTGAATTAGGGAGATTGGGTGGGGTGGAGTTAAACTGAACTACATTAAGGTGGTCTTGGAACATGATAGCAATGCTCCTGCCATGTTTAGATAATCTATCTTCTCTGATGATACTATACCCATTAGGAAGTAGTTCTTCTGATTTTATATGGGGCTTAAGCCAAGTTCGGTTATAATGGCTATGTCTGGGGAGTAAAAGGCAATGGCAGTGTGAAATTCATGGACTTTATTCAGGAGGCTTCTGAGGTTGAAATTTATGATGAGTATGTCAGAATTACATTTTTAGAGGTAGAACAGATATAGAGTGTAAATTAGAATTTGAAGATAGTGGAGGGGTGGGTCAGAGAAAGTAGTGAAAGCAGGGCCTGGGTTAGGATAGATGACAGAATGGAGTGTAATATGAGTAAGGGAGTGCAGGATAAGTAACTTTTGTTTGGAAAATCGTCTGTTATTTATGTAAAGGTTATTAGCAGGGCTGTGTGTGTTAAAATACCTAAGAGAGAAGAGTAGTGATGGAGAGGGAACAAAACGCTGAGGAGACATGTGAACAGGGGCCTTATCATGACAATGGTCTGGTATGATAAAGTAGGAGAGGGGTAATATGTGAGAAGGTGGGTTTGGTATGAGGAAGAATACCAGGCAAGGGATAAAAGAGCTATTATAAGAGTGACAGAGACGGTAAGTTTGATTGACGGCATGGTAGAGCTGTTATTGAATATTGAAAAAAAAGAAGGGGGTTAAAGGAGGTAGTTGACTTGTGGGATAAAAAGTTAACTTACTTTAACACAGGTGTTTGAAAGGGCTTATTAAGAAAAGGATGGGAAGACCGATGGTGTAGTAGTAAAAGTGTGTGGTGGGGATAAGACTGATGTGGATAGGGTGCTACATGGGTGAGGTCATAGAGGGGTGTGGTTTGGTTAACTACAAGTTACAGGAGCCTGGGGATGGGTAGGAATGGGGAGTGCAGTGAGCCTGAGCATAGCAAGGTCGAACGGAGTGGACCTACACCCAGGTTGGGAATCGCTAGCTACCAAAGAAGTCAGTCAGTTGCATAGACTGCATAAAAATTGGGTACTACAGAGGTTCCCAGAGGTACTAAGGAGAAAAAAGCTCTGTACCTATAAGGCAAGCGGAAATTCAGAGGTTTCTGAATTTCTCACCTACAAATGATGTATAAAGGGTTGCATCTGGTTGTAATTTAGAGCTATCAAAGGGTAGTCGACTGAAGAAGGAGATGGAAGTGTGCAAGGTATTTGTAGGTGGCTCACGAGATGAGAGGAGTGATTCTTGCTTATTAATTTAAGTTTGCTTACTGGGCTAACACATTGATTACAATTAGCCATTTGTAAGCATATCCTGGGTGAAGAAATTCGCAAAAAAATAAAACAGAACTGGCTCCCAAACATAGAGCAATGATAACAGGTACAAACTCCAGCAGACAATTGGAACAATGAGCAGTGAAGGGTCGTTTGGGGAAATATTTCATTTTGGTGCTTGTGCATGCCTCAACATTTTATTGAAGGAGTCGCTTGAGTGAATGTTTAATTTCAGTGCTTGTACATACTAGGAAATGTTACTGAAGGGTTGTTTGGGGAAATGTTGTATTCTGGTGCTTGTGAATACCTCAACATTTTACTGGAGGGGTCACTTGGGTGAACGTTTCATTTTGGTGGATGTGTATACCTGAACATACTAATGAAGATGTTGCTTGCGTAAATGATTCATTTATGTTTTAGGGAACAGCTTGTGCATACATGGTCAGACTGCTGAAATGACCATTGGGCAAAACAATTTACTGTGTCATTTTAGTGCTTGTGCATACACAATACAAACTAATGAAGTGGTTACTGGGAAAACAATTCATTAGTGTGTCAGGGAAACACTTTTGCATAATTGGACAAACAGGTTTGTGGATTACAACTCCAACATCAAAGGTGAGGCATCGCTTTTTGTATGACTATGATATGTATTATGTTTTATTTTGTCAGTCAGTCCCGGGCAGCACAAACTCTAGCTATACCACTGCTTCCACAATTAGTCAGAATAATTTTTAACATATGAGCTTGACAACTCAAAATTCTGAACATCAAAGTTGCAGAAGCATACACTTTTCCCTAATACGTATCAATAATCTTCAGTAATCTGCCCATCTTTGTCAGAAAGACTATGATTGAAATTAACCAAATGTTTAGCAGCAGTAGAATAAACTAAAGCCATGGCTACTGGGTCAGGTTTGGGAACAGCATATAAAAACTTAAAAGATAGATTAATTGTATACTTTCTATCTGCCTTTTTAGGGACCACAGGCTGGCTATCAGGAAAACTGCAGGCAGTGACACACACATGCTCTGGAGCTTAATGATGCTGGGGGAATGGGTGAAGGTTCTGAAATTCCTTCTGTAACAATGCATAACATTTTCTGAGGCACTGAGAAATCTCAGTGCTTTCCCACTGAAAACATGGGACATTCTGGAAATCATCTCAGAGAAAGAGAAATCCCCAAAGGGAGAATCAGAAACTGAGCTCTCCGAGTCTTAAGCAGAAAACTTGGGAGAAATCCCAGTACCTGTCCCTTTATCTTCATGTCCAGATTCATAATCTTGAATTTCTTCAGGAAAAGAAGTATCCCACTTTCTTTATCAGAAACCACCTTATGAGAATGATCAATAGCCTGAACTAAATGCTGAAACAGACCCAGTAAATCACTCGTGTCTAAAGAATTTTGAGAAGTAGTAGATGCATGTTTAGTTTTCTGTTTCTTTTTGGTAGGAAAAATTGCATCAACAGTATTATTTATGTCAGCAGCTTCTACAGGGATGGGCACAACATTCTGATTAAACAGAGAAGCCTTCTCTAGTTCCTCTCCCAGGGTCAAGATTCTCCCAAGACTCTTCCCTTTTTCACTGAGGGACCTCAACAGCTGCAGAAGACATGGCTAATGTCAGATCCAAAGTAGCTGTAAGTGTTACATCAGAGGGATAGCATGTAAAAATTGAGTGGTCTGAGGGGAAAAGCTATGGCTACAGCAGAGTCATCCACCTGTGGCTGAGACAAACTGCTATCCTGCTGTGAAGGCAAAGCCTATTTGCTTAACTTTTTCTTTTTGTGGCTGGAAGAAGGACCAAACATGAGATCAGTAGTTTGTTCCATTGTTGGACTGAAAATGGTGCCACTTTCCCAGGGAATACAAGAAGCAAAAGCTGGTAAAAATGTAAAGTCTTCAAAAGTCACTTTTTCACACAAAAACACACTACAAACACTGCAAGACACTTTGCCAGCTCCCAAAAGTAAAATAAACCCAGTTTCCCCACAGAAAATGGTTTTCAATTACTTTAAACAACTTTTAAACTGACAAGAAGAAAGAATGCTTCCATTTAAAAGAACAGTCAAGTCTTATCCATTCTGAAAAAAAAACACATGAACTCCTAGCTTAGAAATAACTTTCCTAAATAGGACAGTAAAATAGACAGCAGTTTATACAATGTGGAAGATTTTTCCACAAATGGAACTTATCTGCTCAGCAAAGGAACATTACAAAATGACCACTGATCCTCGAAAGTCCTAAGAGGAGTATACTTTTCAAAGGTGGGAAAGATCAAAAGGCTTGATGCACAAACCTGCATTTTTGTCAGCTCAGCTCATGCTGACTAATGCTTTGGGTGCATGGAAGGTTTGGAAGCTGGCAGGCTGCTATACCCTTGGAAGTATACAACCCATATAGCTAAGGCTACTGCAGTAGTGATCAATATGATGAACATCTACATGACAATTCTTTGCAGGTGTTTAAAAGTGTAAAAATGAATTTAATTATTAGAATGATATCTGTGCTTGGCAACTTAAAATCCAGCATATATTCTGTAATTACTAAGACTGCTAAAGTATGTATTGTGATTGTTTTAAACTCAAGTGTGTGATAATATGTAACATATGCTATTCTGTACCTCTGTATACTTGGTATGCAAAATAGTTCTGCTACTTTAAGAGACCATGTATCCCATAATGCACACAGTCTGCCAGTTGCATGCTACGGGCAATGACATGGAGGCAATACAGAGTTCATTTTCATTTTGTTTGGGCTACAGTGTATATATGAGTCAATAATATGTAATAAAATGAACAAATGGTTTTCAAAATAATACATTATATATGAAAGGCTACGGTTTCACAGATGTGTTCAAGCTGAACAAAAACATGACAGTTTTGTAAGGTATTTGTATAAACTGACTAAAAACTGTGGACTTGACAAATCTAAAGATGAATAAATTAGAGACCAAACTGTAATTGGTCTCACTGATACTGAAGTACCCCAAAGTTATAGCTAGAGGTGAATTTTACTTCAGAAAAATCAATACAAGTTGCTTAACTACTAAACACTAATGAAAATGTCAAACGAGACGTGCGATATAAAATGTACAACTGAAAAAGTTTTGAGAAATGTTATACTGACCAAATGAGAAGCAGAGTAAATGCATGCTTGGCAAACACGCAGCAAGGTGTAACAATCTTTCATGCTATGTTACCGCAGGTTGTTGCAAGTTAAAAATGTTGTAAAAAGTGCAATGAGATGGAACATTTTTTGTAATCTATAAATCTAAGCATAATACAGAAATAGCTACTGAAAATAAAAAATTGAGAAAAGTGTTCAAAAAGCATTTTTTCCAGTGTTCTGTGACTGCTATGCCAAACAGTGAATCAGACAGGCAAGGAAAATTCCCAGTTCGCAGAACCCCATTATGTTTGAAGACTGATGCATGGGTTGATGCTACTCTGATACTATATGAAGCAGAAATAGAAATACATAACCCTGCAGGCTAACTGACGTGCATTGGTAGATTTGTAATCATTACTTAGTTATTAAACATGTTTGAGAAGGATGGCCTAACTGCTGAACACAGACAAATGACCTAATGTTAAAGCAGTACAAAGACAAAGTTGAATCATCCAAATATAATTGTTTACTACTGTTATTAGCGGACTGGAGTTCCACTGTGGTGACCCCTAACCGGGAAAAGCCGAAAGACACAACAACTACTGTTCCAGTTATGAATAATAGTACACTCATCACAACGTACCAAAATGTTAAAGCAGATTAATAAAGGACACAGAGGCTCCAAAAAACTTTATAAAAGAGCCATAATATCAATATGTTGGCATGACATTATTATGGGCATTGAAAAGCTTGTGTCAAAGTGTCAGTTTTGTGTTATCTATAAACTGTGTCAGAAAAGGAAGGGATTATTACCAACACACTTATCAAAAGGACCCCGGAAAAAAGTAATTGCTGAATTGTGAGAGTCTGAGGGCAAAAGCTACTTAGTAGTACTGAATTATTACCCTTGGGACATAGTAATATTACACTTACCAACTAGGGCTGCTCTTATGCCAGTTGGACCTATTTGGCCCAATAGGACCCAGAGGGAATGAAATGGTCATTTTGCTTTTCCTGACCTAGAGATTTGCCTAAGAGACACTATAGCAAATGCTAGGCATTTTTCTACTTGTAATTTTGCTCCTGTAGTATTTTCAAGTCTTCCTAGTGCAGCGGACATAGTTTCCTATCATGCATTGCACTTGTGACTCATCTGGTATCATTAACTTCAGCTTCACTACTCTTGTATGGCTCATAGTGTTAGCTGCTCATGCTCCCATAGTGGTCAGTCAATGTTGCTCAGTGCTCAAGAGGGTTTTCAACCCAAAACTGATCAAATTAATCATCTCATTTTGTGTACCTCTCCAGTTACTGTCTCAGAAAATGCTGACACCAGGCTTAATTTGAACACTGACAGAGAAGTACTATGCCTTCTCTAGGTGATATGGGATTTATGATTGGTTACTAATTAACACAATTAGAATAAATAACTGTGGAGTAGTCAGTCTCAAAGGGCATGAAAACAAACACTAGTAAGAATAATAATAAAAGAGAGAGAGATTGAGCTTCTGATGTCAGGTAACATCTGATCAATAACACCAGTGAAATTACACAGTATGGCAGCAACATTTTAGTCACAAACTGGAACAACAGAATCACAGAGAAGTGAAACATGAAATGTGTGTGTTGAGTGATGGAAGACAGAGGTTGAAAGAAAATGATTTACCTGGATGAAAAAAAGAACAGCAAAAGAAACAGACAGTATTCATAAAGATACTGCAGGGGTATTAAAGTTTCAAATTCACATACAAAATAGGGAGATATTAAAACTAGAAAATAAATGGAATGGATTGGGGAAAAGTGTATGCAGAAAGCTGAACAAACTCTGGGCTTTTGCATATTCTCCCTACATCAATGTGGATTTCCTTAAGACACTCTGAATTTTCGCTACCTGCCAAAAACATGATGCTTACCAACTACACTAAAATTACCCTTTGAAGTAGTCATTACTGTTGTCCTTGTGACCTGTTATGTGGCTGGAAAACATTTGCATGTGTTAGACCACTTACTCAGTTTAATAAATAATTAGATGCAACTGGAGACACATGCAAGCAGTTGCAGATGATCCTCAAGGTGAATGCTCAAAGGCCATTATTCCTATCACATTGACAACACAGGCTTGAAAACTGATCCAGTAATCAGACTTTGGAACCTATGTACTCAATTATCCTTAAATCACCACATATGAGTATTGTAAGAAAGTGCTTTTTCATTGCACAGCTAAATGTGGTCAGTACTGTATTCCACACTCATCATGCCAGTCATGGAGTACTGTACCCTCTTTGGTATGAGACCTGTCCAAACATGTGACAACTTGCACAAGCCACAGCACTTTCTTAATAAGAAAATCAAGGGCCTAAATCATAAAACGTATGCATACAGTCAAAGCCTTGGCCCTCTTCTTGGTGTCATACAGGTTACTGAGAGGCGATCTGTGCCTTGCTAACTGAGCCTCAACAGACCCTATCCTGTCAAATCTTATGTAAATTTGCAAGTCCAGCTGGGGCATAAACACCTACTCTAGAGATTTAAATCTTCTTTTCAACATAAATAGAACATGTCACAAGGACATATGCATATCACAGGGAATGCCACTTCTTTGGAATCATCTTCTTCCCCACATAAAATCTTTTTTGGAACAATGGTTGGGTAACTACAAATTCACCCCTGGTTTAGCACCTGATCATATATGGGTTAAAAACTTAATGGGAATGTATGACTAGGCTTCTAAAGGTCCTGATGGGTCATCTTCATGGATCAATACCCTAACATGCACCTATGAACTTTTGAGTATGTGCATTGGCAGTGTACCTTAAACATAGACTGTATAGCTCATAGTTTAGAGTGAGTTCTCGTTTTCTCTCTCCCCGTCTTCCCTTAATGGATGAGATGCGATAAGAAAAGCATGCTGCTCTGTACCTGTATATATACTGCAGACACTTAAAAATAAAACCATGCCTTTAAGAGACCATGTATTCCATAATGCATAGTATCTGGGTTCATGATGACAGATAAAGCTGTTAACATCTTTCTAGTTGTGCTGCCATTTTATTTGCCATTAAGGTTGCTGTTTTACTTTAAATGATGATTTATCTGAATAATATTTACATTGTGTACACAGATGACTGAGTAACCAAAGGTGCACATTGTGACAGAATGACTACAATACAAAAATCAGGAAACAATTGTCTGATTAGGAATATTATTATAAGATTCCCTCTGATACAACTATGACATTTCCAATACAAATCAAGGAAATTTTAGGGCACTGGGTTGATGCTGGTGCCATGACTGATAGCATTAAAGAACTGGTGGTTAACAGTCCCTAGCAACAGATCCGTCTTATTCTGCTAAAGGTTGATACAACAATATTTAATCCACCAGGATGAGGAAATCCATCTGGTAGAGGTTCACTCACCGAACTCATCTCAGAATTTGTACAAACCTGTTTTAAGCCCCTGTTACAGAATGTTCCAGCATATACCCAGAGCACTGCTTACTTCTTACAACTTATGGTCGAGTTACAGCTTGGCATTGAGACTGTGATGCGTAAATTAGATGTACAGAAACTAATATTCCACACCACAATAAGTTACTTTGCCTTAGAAATTGGTTAGTACAGGCCCAGATACATTCCTGTGACTGAATATTTTACTTCAGCTCACAGAGTTAGTACTGAGTCTGAAATTCACCATACTAGTGAAAGTTATTTAAGATTCAAGACTCTGCTATGGCACTGTCTTTCTTCTGTCTATGCAGACCTTTTCATGGGCTTCTTTGAGACTATATTTACTCATGAAAATGTCATTTTTTTATAATATGGTTAGGTGCTGACATTACCTGGAAAACTGCTTGATGGTCTGTAAAGGTGAAGCTGATTGGCTGAAACGATTTCTTGGATATTTGAATAGTACATATTTTGGTTAACATTTTACTCTGAAGTTTGAAAGGTTCATAAAAGATTATCTGGATGTTTCTATTACTAAATTAGTGGAAAGGACCATAAATACATACTTTTATGTCAAGCCATTTTCAAATAATTCTTTGTTTCAGGCTGACAGCTGCCATACAGGTCATACGATCAGTAAGATACCAGGGTCACAATCTCTCAAGATGAAAAGACTATCATCATAAAGTCATGACTGTATAGATTTGTCACATGACTTAAAGTACAGGCCAAATTTGACTGAACAGACTATAGAGGAAGTGCACCGTTTACCACAAGATGATTTATTACATGACTTATGTACAGCCCAATAAATTATCAGTAGTTACAATGTTTACAACTAGCTAAGGCTGTAACACTTTTCACATAAGATGAGTAATTAATAAAAACTAGTCTATTTTAAAGGGAGATAGACTTTTTGGGTTAATACTAGATTTTCATATTTTTTATTTAGAAATGCTAAGACCTTTGGGCAACATTTTAACAAACAACAAAAAATTGAGTTTATTATGAACCCCTGAACATTTGCGTAAAACAGTATTTAAAGGAAACCACCCTTGTGGAAATCATTGCGAGTGCAAATATGTAGGTATTACTAAACATTCACCTTGTACAGTTTCACAGGTATTTAGTACTACTAGGCTAACAACCAAAAGGGCCTTTATAATCGGAGGCATGCATTCCAACCCAGTTGTGTCCTTATGTATCATAAGCATTTATTAGGACTGGGTATGCTAGTTAGGAAGTTTCTAAAAGTTATGTGTGGGGAGGTACTATAGATTGGGCATTACTGTTTGCCTCTGTCTATCAGAGACATGGGGGCCAGACCCTTGGTAAATTTCTGTTTTCCCATTCATTGGCCAAGTTTTATCTTAAATAGGGTTAGGGATGGAATTTACTTCACATGGAAGGGGAGGCTGTTCCAGGGCATGGGAATCCTCTGAGACACATCTGTCCCGCAAACATGCCTTATTTATGTCACTAGCAAAATTTAAATCCTGAGATATACTGGTTCTGATGCTGTTTGTTTTGCAGATGTGCAAAAATTACATCAGAGCTGGATCTGAGGATTCCTTGTATACCAGGCACGGACTGTCTCCTACAGGTTACTGAATGGCAGAGTAGGGCTAGGACTTTAAGGTGATTAAATTAGGACAAATGTGCTTATACCCTGGATTCTCCTGAAAACTTTTTTGGGCATTTCAACTGTTGCATATGTTTGGTCAGGTACATGCCACAGGTGGCATGATATTCAATGATGGATCAGATAAAGACTGAATAAAGTGATACTAGGACTTCCTTGGACTTGGACGCCATGCCCTTACTTATAAGCTGGGTGACTTAGAATGATTTTCTTACTACCTTGGACACATGTTGGTCTAAGTCCAGATTGCTGTTTACATATGTTCAGAGAAAACACAACAAACAGTCCTGGATAAGGAGCCCTCTCAGATCCAATATCAAAAGTCAAAAAACAGATAGGGCTCACCACGGCTAATAAAAACTCTTTTATTCCTGCAGTGCAAGTCAATGCTTCATCAGACTTCAAAACAGTTACATTTCAAAAAAAACATTCTTAAATATGGACACCAATACAAAGCACCCAATCAGCATCATCATAGCATCATCACATGTTTAAATCACTTAAAAAATAAAGGCATACATCATAAAATATATCTCTATCATAATAAACATAATGTGCCTTCCTAAAACATAAAAACAAACATAACATTACAACAAATATATATATATATATATATATATATATATATATATATATATATATATATATATAAACTATATCAATAAAAATAGCACACTGAAGCTGCAGCATACACGAGTTCTGGAGGACTGAACACTCCCACTGCCGTTATTTCATCACGTAATGCACCATCTGTGCGCCCTAAGACCATCAGTATCGTTTCAACGGAAGACAGAGGGGAGTGCTATAGAGGTGAGGGCCTTTCCGATGTTTTGGATTTGGCAGCAACTGTATCAGCGATGGAGCCTTTGCACAAGGATATTCCTTGTACATCCAACGACAAAACAGCAGTGAATACATCTTCCAGGGATAACTGAATTCCACAGTTTCGTTCCCTTTACCGATATGACAGCAGGACAGATTGTCATGGTCGCCACAGGTAAACACCAGGAAACGGAAGACATCGGAAGGCAGGTACGATTTTCAGAGGAAAATCCAGAAACCAACTACCAAAACTTAGTGGTTAATTTATCTAGTTATACTTTAACCAATGTTGAGTTGCCTTTACTAAATCGTGGTTTATCGTTTATACCCTCAAGATCTGCTGACATTACTGATGTTTTACTGGACATTAAGAATTTTGTTAGAGGTGTGAGTTTAAGAATGCAGTTTGGTAACAATAATGCTATAAGTGGTAATGTGTTTAGGAAGCCCTCTACTTATATACCTCTATCTCATCCTCTGCTTGAGGCATTTGATAGGGCATGGATATCTTTGAACTGTATCAGTCTAGATCTGAGTTTTATAACTTGTCCTTTAATGAATTTACATCTATTAAAGGGCTACAGGACAATGATAATATTGTGATTAGACAGGCAGATAAGGGGGGTGCAATTGTGGTTTTAGACTACGTTATGTACTCCAATACTATGAAGAACATGCTGAATGATGTTAACACATATTCTATGCTCAATAATTTATCATTAGATAGATTAATTAAGAATGTGCATGCAGAATTATATGACTTATTATGTGGTGTGATAGATGATGAACTATATAAATATTTGTTGGTTGATTCACCATTGGTTCCTTCATTTAGAGGACTCCCCAAGATCCACAAAACTTTGGTCTGCCCACCAATGAGACCCATTGTTTCTGGTGAGAGGTGGCTTATGGAGCCGGCATCCATATATATTGAGAAACATCTTAGACAGATAGTTAATGACACAACAACTATACTTAAGGATACACAACAGTTTTTGGAGGATTATGGTGCATATCTTTCTGCACACAATACAACTGATGATGAGTTGTTGGTCACAATAGATGTGGTATCTTTGTTTACTACCATACCTAATGATGTAGGGATGGAATATCTAAGGTTATACCTTATCGAGAAAGGAGTGCACAGGGATCTGGTTATTAAAATCAGTATGCTACTTGATTTGGTACTTAATAATAATGTATTCATGTATAATGACAACTATTACCTACAAAGAAAAATGCCAACCTTGTGTTGGCATACTCAACATGAACTATGCTAACAACATCAAGTTCTACAGGCGTTTTGTGGACGATGTGTTTTTTGTATGGGATGGGACTATGGATGGGTTAACTGAATTCATTGAATAGATAAATGGTACGACAAATTTCTTGAGTTTTGAACATAAATGCTCTAATGATGTGATTGATTTCCCAGATGTACAGATATCAAAGATAAATGGGGTGGTACATTCAGAAATATACAGGATATTTTGTTGGAGGAATGGTATTCTACATCGTAGTAGCATGCATCCACAACATATTTATGGTAATATAGTAGAGGGCCAGACCCTGACTACAGAAGATGAGGTTTTAATTGTAAACAGGGGATGGGTTATAATGAAAAAGAAGTAGA